>NC_030858.1:34534802-34603483 GCF_000208745.1 Theobroma cacao
GTTTGTTTTTTTACCCACATGAAATATTACTTGACGTGACCATACAGAAGAGAACCAACAACCAAAAGCCAAAATCCAATGAACCACAACCATTGCCTTCGTCGTCAGTCGTCACTTTTGGTTGTTTATCAACATCAAAATCACAAAAAAAAAAAAAAAAATCGATTCTTTTCATTCTCCTCTTTCCATTAATTGGAATAATTTTCAAAATTCTTTCATTTTCCAAATCTAAAAAGAGAATCGAAAATTTAAAATCCGATATTTAGTTTTTTTTTTTTGAGATTTGGTTAAAATCAATAGGTGGAAGTGCGGAAGGAAGAGAGAGGGAAAGGAAAAAGAGACAATAGCAAACTCTTGCCCTCAGGATTTAAGTTTTCTTTTTTCAAAAAAAAGAAAGAAAAAGAGAAGTTTTTTGAAAAAACTCTTATATGTTTATTCAAAATTACATAGTTTTAAGGAAAACAATATGTAAAAAAGAAAAAAGAAAAAATATTACATCAATTGTCATGTAATTATATTATTAAATTGCATCACATGTCACATGAATAAAATAATACAAACTGAGATTGAGTCTAAAGTAATTAATTTTTCATCAAAATTAAGAATACTCTTTTAAGATTTAAACTTAATTAAAATTAGCTTTTTTTAAGCATTTCTATATTGTCTCATGTAACAACTAGAGATGGACGGGCATGCCTATGATACATTAGGGGCACAACTACATATTGTGTAATGGGGTAAATATATATAATACGATAAATACATTAATAATATGATAAACATGGGCCGTTGTTTAAAAGAGGAAACCGGACACGGGTAGCATGGGTTTCGCTTAATTTTCATGTTCATTTGCATATTTTGTTTTCTTTGTTGTGTGTTTTTAAATTTTTATTAAGTAATGATAAATCAATACAGTTTTTTTTATAGAACTTATACAATCACACAGAATTTTTTGTTTATTAAGTAATACAAAATTAATAAATAAACTAAATCATAATACTGGCAAAAAATCATTAAAAATAATATTTCTAAAATAAGTACAAAACTTCATTTAATTTTTAAGACTTTTAGCTAAATAAAAATAAACAAACTATTATTTGAGACGTGGACCACATCTACCGAGGTTTGTAGGGATTAGCAACAGTTTACAATCACCCACGACTCCTTAGGGAAGGATGAGCTTAGGTCGATTTTAAAGCGATTCTATAATTAAACGGGTGGTTTAGGGTTCAAAATTTTTGGGACTGACATTTTTAGAGTAATCTGTGATTTTAGACAGATACCAACTACGCAACTCATATTAAGTTGAAAGATCAGATCGTAGAACCGAGTTACAAATAGATTCTAACTTATGATCATTTGAAAACTATATAAAATATAAGCTAAATATTTGTAAACCGAAAGATTTGAACACTTCAAAAGGGTGATTTTTTTAAAAAATAACAACTATTGAGTTAAATAGTTATTTATTTAAAATGTTTATATCTAATATAATTGTTAAATGAATATATAAGAACTTACTAATAATATGTACTAAACAAAGCATTACGACCCTAAAATCGTTACAATCTAACAATAAATGAATAAATAAATTATAATATGAATTGTAACATGGATGCACGAATCTTCTTGTAGTATTCATGAATTTAACTTACTATTTGCAGGTAATTTATATTTGCGTCAGTGAAACATAATCACTTTAATTGTTAGTTTTGAAAGAAAAAAACAAATCTAAGGACGACCCTTGAACTGCATCGGACTCTAAGGGTAATCTTAAATCCGAAATCGTTACGAATAACCTTACACAAATGGTTTAATTGATTTTGAGATTACCGATTTGTTTTGTGTATAAAAAATATTTCTTTTTAAATTTTATTTTGGTTCTCTTCTCAATTCTTATATGCTCCATTGCCTTTAAAATGACAAAATCTCCAAATTGCAAAGGGCGGCATTACTCAACCACCTTGGAGATAAGGTGGTGACAGCAACAGTAGAGTTATGGCTACAATCACACCAAATGGAGGATCTATTTTGGTAGCTAATGATTCAAAGCATGCATTTGATAAAATTTATAGTATTTATTTGCCTTATCTATGGTCTGAGTACATTGATATTGAAATATGCTATAGTTTCAAAGTCCTGCAGAGCATGATGAAAGAATCCATGGGAAACAAAGGCAGATTTACAAACCTTCCTTTGAACATCCGTGGACCTTCTTACCATGCATGTCTACAGGTTGGATAGGTAAATTTATCATGCAAAGGTCATCCAGTTCTAGAAGAAGCCATGTTAGAACCAATACAGATAAGAGCTAGACCATATCCACTCTTCACCTGAATAAAAATGTAAAGATTGTTACCGTCTAACATACCATGTCAATGTTAAGATCAAATGTCAATCAGTCTCCTAAATTATCCTTGGATATTCAGGATAGCCCAAACTTAATAATTTATTTTTACATGGAAGTAGAGGAACATATCTTAGGAGGATCCTCAGAGCAATCTACTGAACCTATTTTAACTTCCTTTAGCTAGGCAATTTTTTTAAGGGGCTACATACCCTGAATTTTGCAGGAGCCAACCCCAGGATAAATCTACTGAACCCTAAATGGATTGATAGGTTTAACTGACCAATTCTATCCCAGTCAAAGGAGTTCCAGCATGAAGTTGTAAGGCAACATCACCCACAATCTGCAATTGGCAAAAATAAGAGACACAATCATACTTAGAAATTCAAAGTATACAACCAACAGAACAAGCAAAAAAGAAATAATATGATACATTAATGTACACAAAGCTCCATGATCCATTGAGGATCCGAAACCCAAGGCAGAGTTTGGAAGATGAAAAATGTGAAGAAAAATGAGAAAAAAAATAGAAGATGATAAAGTAAACAAAAATATTAAACCCTTTCTTTTCATTGGATAAATTATAGTCTTCGTAATCTTTCTTTTTTTTTCAGACATTTAAACAAGATAAGAAAGTGACACAATTTTTATAATGTTTCCATTTTTCTTCATATTTTTGACAAACCTCAAAGAGCCCCAGGTGGTCAGGATACTCTGCATGCTTACACTTCGGAGATATTTTTTTATAGAGCAAAGTAATGTAATTGTTTTTGCAAAAATTGTTTGAGTAGTTTTTGCTAGAAGTTCTAACAAAAACATTTTCCTTGAAATAGAAACAAGAATTCAAGGTTTTACTGGAATATTTCAGTTCATAGCAGACAAGGATTTAAGCAGAAGGAACAAATCTAGGCTTACAATAGACTGACTAGAAGAGAATGCTTTTACACTTAAAAATTTTCATTTCATTTTACTTTCAACAACCTAAAAAATGTGATCAGATGCATACCTTAGCCATTGATCTATATGAATGTTCAGTAACCCCAGCAACATGAGGTGTAATTATAATATTCTTGAATTTCAAAATTGGATCATCAGGGTCAAATGGTTCTGTCCATGCAACATCAATTCCTAAGCCTCCCAAGTGTCCAGACTCAAGATGATGCACAACAGCCTCATAGTCTAGAAGACTGCCTCGAGCTATATTTACCAAAAGGGCTCCCTGAAATGACACACATTATTAACATAAACATCCAACAATGTAACACAATATGAGTGCAGTTATTTTGATAAAAAATTAAACAAAGAAATTTTTTTTTGAAGAGATGTAACACAATATAGCATACATGCAAAGAAACTATGTGTTGTGAGAAAATATTTTTTTGTTTAATTATCTATTTTCATAGTTATGAGTGCAACTAAAATTTAGGAGAGTTCCCTCCACAATTTCGTAGTAAATTTGTAACAAACCTTTTTCATTGAAGATATGAAGGACTTGTTTACAATGCCAACCTGAAAACGTGAAATATCTAAGTGATGGAGTATAAAATTTGTAGCAGATGTAAGAGATAAGATTACCAAGCAGAAATATCCCAATTGTAAGGAAAAGAGCAGCCTTACTGTTTCTTTATTCAAACTCAAGCAACAAACAACTATATCAGCTTGGTGCGCAAACTCATAAATATCTCCATGACTGCCTTTCTTGTCAACCAAATCATCAACGACCCCATTTTGAATTGGGCAAGCTGAATATTTAAAACACATTGAATGAAAATGACTTCACAACTGAGTTTCACTAGTTGCTTAATGAATCCTCTATACCTTTTAGGACAGGAACTTGCAAATTTGACGCCCAGCTCCTTTTTGTAGCAATAATCTTAACACCAAATGGTTTCAAGCGCTTTGCCAAATCAATTCCAATATTTCCAAATCCCATTATAAAGACCTGCACAACCAGGGTATAATTCGTAAAAAATCAAATAAGATATGACATAGTGGAGACTATTTTGTCACATCAGACCATCCACTTAATGGTGAATAAATAGTTGTTAAAGGAGTACATTTTTTGAGCAAAGATAATAAGATTGCCTTGTCTGGAATTCATTGAAAAGAAGATCATCAAACTAACATTTGATTGCCAGTGGAAAAAGTCTAAATAAGACTTAAACTCTTAAACACACAAGTTTGAATAAACAATTGGAATGCATTAATTCCCATATCCACCCTTAACTGTTTTTCTACTTTCCTTTTGTATGCAAAATCTAAATGCAGTGAGGTGATATATGCACAGGTACGATAGATGAAGTCCCCTTTAACACATTGCAATTTCTAAGTAATGTAAAAGATGAGAAAATGGGCACAGCAACAGAAACAGATTTTTCTCTGTAATCAATATTGAATATCTGATCACAGACAGTATTCGTTTTCATGCCTGAATCCAGTTCAGATTATTGGCTGTCTGGTTGTCTTCCTTCACTACAGATGTAACCACCTAGTTTGTATCACTTGTTATGCAGAACAAAATAAAGTTTTTATCCTTGATTCAAGTTGTACAGATTTAAAACTATAAAGTTCAGGCATTCACTCGCCACTCATATTATTGGCAAAAGTCACATGAAAAGCAAAAGAGAAATGAGAAAGCACAGGTCCATTTTTCATAAAAAGATTTTAGAACAAGAATATCAAATAAGTGAAACTCACTGTTTTCCCAAGAAGTGTTTCCCCAACAGGCTCTCCAAGCTTTTTCTGCTTTACTGAAATTTGCATCTCATTCTGCAAGAGCACCACAATCAAACTGGTCATGAACATATCAAACATCATGACAAAAAAGACAATGAATGTTAAAATTAAGGTGTAATGCAGATACATGTGTCAAATGTTTTAAGATGCAGGTAGACAGAAGAGAAATAGTGCAATGTGCAGAAAGATCAAGCTAAAGTGAGTCCAAAAGAAGTGACAAAATTCTGACGAGAAGAGATGATAAGAGCCCAGTCATGATGGTTATGAAGTAAACTTGGTGAAGGTTTGAATATAGGATTCACCTAACAAAATACTACCAAAACGAGTTGCAATATAGTCAAAATGCTAGAATGACAGGAATAATTTCTCTCATCAGATTCAAATTGGGGGAGAGAAAATGTGTCATCAAGCTCACCTACAATTTGCAGTAACCACCATATGAGTGCATTAAGAAAAGATTCGCATTACAATATTAGGGATACAACATCAATTTCTAGGCTTGATAAAAGATTTCTGGACATTGAAATAAAGACAGGACACTTGTGCTGCAGCACCATTTATAATATGGGGTTTGGATGGGGGGGATTTCGTTGGCAAAAATTCTTATCTATTCCAACTAGGCTTGGAGGATAGTTTAGCCTTAAATGGCCTTAGATCTCAGAACAATTTTAAATGCTATCCTTGCATTCCACAAATTGCTTATTCTACCACATTTTGATCATTGATTTATTCAACTGATAAATAAGTCAATTGCAAGGTCTCTTTTATTTCTGTAACCCTGATAAAGCTTTCAAGTTTATGCCACAACTAAGACAACTAACAAGATAGCAAAGGAAACACAATTAACAAATAGTCAACAACTTTTCATGTTTAGCTATAATTGTGTTAGCATATTAGAGAAGTAATGCAATTCTCAGTTACTAAATTAAATAAATATACCTGTTTCCGGAGAAGGCCCAACATTAGATATATAGCCATTTCAGCACAAGATGCTGCATTTCCAGTTGCATCACCAGGAATTCTGGCAACTTTAATCCCATGCTTTGTAGCAGCATCAATATCAACACCTTCATGCAAAAGTACGAAAAATGAAAAATTTACTTCAGTACATGTAATGCAGCAAAAGCTTGAAATTATACGGAATATTAACATATAAAAGAATGAGGACCTTCTAGGCCAACACCAAACTGCATTATTAGCTTCATCTGATTTGCACGAGATATGACATTTGAATCTAACCGCATGTTCTTCACAACACAAAGATGGTAGTTCCCAATATGATCTGGAACTTCCTTGAGGGGCACATCATCAACCTACAAGAAGTTCAATTGCTAGAGAAGCTCAATATGAAATACGAAAACTTTAACTCCACAAAAAAATGTAAGGTTGCTTTTGACAGATGGCGTTTAATTGGAGGGATTTAGCATATGTTTGTTATTGTGTGTTTGGTTAATGATAATGCTGTAATATTTATATAGGTATGAATCTATCTGCAAATAAGTGCATAAGATGAAAGTACCTGGATATAAGGATACTTCTCCAAGTATTCTCTAGTATAATTCTGTGAAGCTGGAAAATGTGGTCCACAAAAGAGAACACGAGTGATGGGTTTGTCGTTGTCCGCATCTCTCTTCTCCACCTTCAAAGACATATCTCCGCTGAAGGACCTCCAAATCAAATACAAAATACCCTAGAACATGAGAAGATAAAGCAATTTGAAATAAATTATATCCACTCAAAATTTCCTGAAGCAGTTCTCTTAACTGAATGCCTAAGTGCCCATTGTAACAAAGACTAGAGAAAACTATGCCTTCCTAGAAAGTGATGTGAAGTGGGATAAGTCTGCCAAGACACAATATCATAACAGAAAGAAAACACATATTGCTATTTGGACAAAAAGTTTGAAAAATCAAACCAGGGCTGCCATAAAACAAAATTTAACTATCTTCATCAGGTATGTAATGACAATTGTTTCATCAGGCGCTACAAATAAAACAGTTTGGGCAGGAAACCACCAAATTCTAGTCATCGTGCAATCATAAGTATATTTGTGTTGGATAATACTTGTACATCTATCTACACAAGGAGAAGGAAGAAAACATGGACTCTCAGTCTCTCACAGAACATGATAATCAACAAAAACTCTAGCACAATCTGACAATAAAAATGACATTTGGGTCTTTGATGCATAGACCTTAAAATGGCAAAACGGAGTTCCCCTGCTGCAACGGAAATTCTCATTGCTACTCTCTTACAGTGTACAATAACTCCACTAATGTCGAGTTCAGTCCAAGAACTAAAGTGGGTTCAACTTAAAATAGAATCTTTTCCAAGAAAAACCACGGATTCCAAGATTCTTGGTGTGCTCAAATTCCAAGGTAGATTCTTTTTCCAAAAGTTTCAACTTTACCTCAAACCCTTCGCTAAAAAGCTTCGATCAAACAATCCAAACAAAGACTTCAGCTTAATTCTTGTACTTTTAAAGGAAATTATCATTCCATCATTATAAAGCTGAAAAGCACAAATAAACGAATTGGGGAGTGAAATTGTAAAGCTGAAGAATTCTGGGGTTTACCTGTGAAGAAGTGGAGATGTGAAACACGTGAGACCGTGGACCAGATATCTGTTTACGCCAACCGTGCCAGCCTTCCTTCTAATACAGGAGAGGAACATTTCAAATTTAATGCTTTTTCAATTTTTTTTTACTGAATAAATTTTGCTTTATTTGCTTTATGATTTGCGATTACTGATACCAGAGACAAAGAACTGATTTCCACCCTTTATTTATAATAAAATATACCATTTCTTTTGATTTGAGAGAATCTTTATATATGCTGCCAAATTTGGATTATTAATTATTTTGGTCCGTCGTCTCATACCTGTTTAATATTTGGATTAATTTCACATTTAAGTTATCAGTTCGTCCATGCATATTTTAACTGGGATATATGTAAGTTGAAAGAGAAGAAGTATCTGAAAATGGTGTATTTCTGTGATACAAAAAACATTTACAATCATGTGGGTATGTATATGTAAAGATGTACCTAATTTTAGGCTATTTACAGTGTGAGTTAATCATACGAATTAAGTCAGAGAATCCCATCAATGGCTGGAAATCAAGGGACCCCATCAATGACTAGAGTCAAGGAGAATATGTGATAGTCAACCATCTATTCAAATGCATTCACTAGGAATGGAAGGTGGACTCCTTTGCAGGATAATACAATTCAAAACGCGGACGAGAACCCTTGGAATATTGTCCTTGGGAGTTTGTTATTATTATTGATTATTTTTCAATGAGGTTAAAAGAGGCTGAACTGTGATGCTGGGTCTAAAACTTTCATGGCCTTTGGTGGGGGGTTAATTTGAGACAATGCGGCAAAGCAAAATACAGGTACATGTTCATATCCATGTCAAGAATGAAATAATAGTTTGTTTATTCTGCAGGGAAAAGAGAAGAGCACTGATTGGCAGGCTCCTACGACGAATACCAGAATGTCCTCATAAAACCTCTGTTTTTGGTGTTAGTGAAAACACAAATAGAATTTTATTTCATTAATTTTACCCTTTAAAATATCCCCTTGAAGACAATTCTAAAATCTAAACATGCAGTATAAAATAAGATACGATGCTAAACAGTGTAATTGATCCAATTTTTCTCACCCTTGAGGTGAAAGATGACAGCCATAGACAATTTTGGAAACAATATATGAACAATCATAGTGCGGTTCCTTCTCTTTTTTCCTTTGATGAGGTGTTACCCATACGTCTGGAATTTTGATTACAGCAAATTCTGCACATTTAAAAGCTAATTCTACCTAACAAAAATGCTACGAGTAACTTCACATATCCATGTTTTGATCATTATCATTGTCTCCATCGTAATATTCATCATCACGCTGGATTTGCTTGTCCTGGGTGTGCTCTGTAATTTAAAATGCAGAAAGGAGCAGTATTAGATGCTGAAGCAAAAAGTTCTACCAGAAATCAAGTGGCAGAAAGTGTGCCCAAAGTGTTGAGCCACAGCTCAAGGGTACATCTTATTCCTGGGTCCGGTTCTACTTACGATCCATGCGCTCATCAGGATTTTGCTCATCTTCATCAAAATCAGGAATAAAGAAATCAGGCGGAACCTGCACGAAAGAATAGCCAATTACAATACCAATATTTTGACTGCATTGTACACTGAAGTTTACCCTCAAACGAACCACAAGCTCCCTCTCTCTGTGTCCCTTCCCCTTGGGATGGGGCATGGCTCTGACTAACATCGAAAATCAGAAACCAACCACCTGGACAAGTAATCTGGCTCATCAAGGGTTGGATGTAGTTGGCACCTAGTTGTGTGCTACTCACCTCTTGCATCTGTACACCCGGAGCATGTTGGATGCAACGAAGATTTTCCAACACTTGCATTTTGATCGTACTAATATATGATTTGCTATTTAAATTCTCCTGCATAATCAACCAAAACACAAAGGCATGAGTATTCTGGACTTCTTCAAGATCATTGTTGCACAATGCTAACTATAATACCATATCAGAGACAATTTATTTGCATTGAAGTTGACAATTGTCAGTTAAATGACCAAAATAAGGAATTTAGTTTCTTGAATGAACTTTAATTGTGAAATAACGTACTATGTGCCCATTTGGAATATTCAACAAGCACTCTGGTGCAAAATATTTGATATACTCATTTTCTGGGATTTCTGCACAAAATATCAAAGTTTAGATGCTTTGTGAAACCAAATTATATCATCCCAGTTCTCTTGCCAAGCTGAGTGGGAAAAATGCCAAATTCATCATAGCATGTCAAGAAGAAAGTGGGATTATCTTAGCATACCATTAGGAAGTTCTGTATCTAAAAGAACTCCTGTTTCGACAGTCCAACAACGTGCAACATTTTCTTTTGTATATCCTCCACCTCCAGTAACCTGTAGGATAAAAGATTCCTCTCTGTACTATAAACATGACATATTTGCAGCAATTAAAAGGTTGATCAAACAAAAAATATACCAGTAAAGGTAGATTGAATTTCTTGACAATTCTAACACATTCGGCATGTCCTGCAAATAACATCACAACTTCAATATTCATCAATAGTTTACCGGGGAGAATAGTCCTAAATTTACAAATCATTTCATGTACCATCAATTGAGAGATTGAAACAGCCCAAGCGATCCCCAGCGAGAGAATCTGCCCCGCATTGAAGAACAATTGCACCTGGTTGATACATTTCAACAACCTTCGAAATAATCTACAAAAAGTAGATATTTGCACAGAATGTTTAGATACTATGACAGTAAAGAGACAGACGAAATAATTATCTTTCTATTATGTTTTTTTTTTTTTTGACTCAGAACTTACTGTTTTAAACAATCGAGTGAAGCTAGTGTCATCAATTCCATCCTTGAGTGGGACATTTATGGCATAAAACTTTCCTTCTCTTTCTCCTATATCCTTCAATACAAGTCGTATCAGTATTTCACTCCAATTTCAACTTGGCATAATACTAGCATTCATCAATAACAGCTATTCAGAGGAAAGGATTTTGTAAGTGAAGCAGATAATAAATTCCGTATATTCAAAAACAAATAGGTGAGAATAAACATAAGGAACAGAGCAACTACAATAATTTTCTTTCTCTAATAAACAGGTTTAACTTGGAAAGTCAATACAGTAGGAAATGGGCTCAGCTAATTTGCAATGCAAAAGCAAAGAAGAAGATTAGTACAATGAATGTCTGGCTCCTAAGTAATTTGCTAATTGAGACCATTTACTTAAGAAAAATGCCAGGAAATAACTTTCAAAATTTAGTTTAGTTTCAAAACTCCAATGACCAACTGCATTGTTCGGAAGAACAATAATGGTACAGGGCTGAATCCTCTTAGTAAGGGGATATATAGGAAGGATTAAAAATATTTATTTGAACATGTGACCTAAAAAGAGTGGAAAACTATAAATCAGGAAATAGAGTAGGTAAAATCAATAAATTCAGGTTTGAGAGAATATTAGTAAAAGCAGCTATCAGAGTCAGCCATGAAAAAGTATTTTAACAAACAAATTTACCCACGGTTACTGCAAAAAGGAAAAAAAAAAAAACTAGCAAAGCATTGAAAATAACCTTCACATCACCAGTTCCAGGAAAGAACATATCCCCATACTTGTGAAAACTAACAGTCATCACCCTGCCATAATAGAGTTTCAACAATTTGATTAGAGATAGCAGTCATTGACCCATATTACTGAAAGTTCAACAATTAAAATAGAATTTCAGAAATACATGAAAATACTAAATCTCTTCTAAATTTGGAGAAACTAAGAGATGCATTGACTCATAAACTTGGCATCATAAAGTAACAGCCTGCAAAGCTGATTTAACCCTTGCAATTGCTCATACAAATATAACCCCCTAAATATATAATTCTTCTAGCAGTGAATCACCAAAAAAAGCATCTTGGCTCCTTTGATGAGATTCAAACTTTTGAAGAGATGTATAATCCTGTTCCTAAGCTAAATTCATAATCCAATAACAAAAGCAAATTACCTGTCAGTGAAATAAAAGGCTTCTTCAACACCATCACCATGATGTACATCTATATCTATATACAAAACACGGGCATGATACTTCAGAAGCTCCAAGATTCCCAAAACCAAGTCATTGATGTAACAAAAGCCAGAAGCCTCGCACTTCTTGGCATGATGTAAACCACCAGCCCAATTAATGGCAATATCACATAGTTGATTGTTCAATCTTCGTGCAGCATCTGCCAGCAATGGCAATCAATTAAGGCTGAAAATGCACAAACCAAGTTCAACAGCAGCAGCAACAGATTACCAAATTTAAGTTTACCTATTGTTCCACCAGCGTAAATTTGACAAAATTCAAACAAGTTTTCAAAGACAGGGCAGTCTTCTCCAAGATTGTCTGGGGAAGAAGAAAAGAGAATAAGGTGAATATGAAAGTATAAAACCCAAATACATCAGATGAAAGTAAAACCTAAATTGAACCCTAATCCTTCTTAGACTGACATTTGCATGTGTTTGAAACCAGATAGTATATAATCAATGGCAATCTACAGCTTATAAGTAAGGAAAAAAAGCAAACAGCTCTGCTGACTAGAGAGTGAAATCAGAAAAGTAAACAAAATCATTGCTAGAAACACTACATGATTTCTATCACTCATGCCAAATCAATAAATACGTTTTAATCTTAAAACCAGTTCTGCCATCAATCTCAAGCAAAGCAATTCATGGGACGTCTTTCTCATGCTTACTTAGACAAGATAAGACACTAAGCTATCTGCACAATAGTGACACCATATCAACTCAAATCCAGCCTTTATTAATTTAACAAATGGAAAACAAGGCAAAAATGAGCAGAGCACTAAAAACGGTAAATAGGTTCACAAAATAATTCCTAAGTCTAAAATTTGATAGCACAACACACAGAAAATCATATCCCAACTAAAGGTGAACTCCAGAACTTTCCCAAGCTTCGAACTTTCATACAAAATACTCTAGGTGGTTAACTTTTCCCAGACTGGACACCTACCTTTGACAAACTCTTTCGCTTAAACAATCTATATTCATTATAGAATATATTGGGTAACTTGCAACGGCAAACCTATCTGTTTTAAGGGATTTAACAAGAAGAATAGGGCAACAACATGTGATACATACATCTTGCCAATTCATTCGAGAACAAGTGCTGCGTATCTGGAGTAATTCGATGTAAGAACTCAACATAATCAGCTGAGTGGAACTGAGCTAGCTCAACGGGGTACGCCTTGTGAGGCCGCTGCATTAAACAAAGGAAAAATCAAAACATCATCACGAAAAGAAGAAATGAAAGAAATTTACACGAAAGTTTAATTATATTTGAGGAACTAACATAAATTTCCATTTTTTTATGGAGGTCATAGGCAAGAACCAAATGGTGAGTCATACAAAGCCGATGTGGTTTCATTGGATGATTAGGTCCAAAGTATACACTCCCTACATCTCCTGCAAAATTACCAAAAAAAGTTACTATAAAATCTATTTCTGGGTTAACCAAAGAGTTAGGTTTTTAAAGATTTAGGGAAATTAAGGAGATAATTAAAGAAAGAAGTGTAAATTGATTACGAGAAAATTAAAAGGACAAGAAAGAAAAAGGGGAGATGAATTGTGAATATGAGAGAGAGAGAGAGAGAGAGAGAGAGAGAGAGAGAGGATGGTACCGTCGTAGAAGTAGGCTATTTTGTCCTTTGGACGCATTTTAGCGACCAAGAAAGAAATAAAAGGCTGGGGAGTGTGGAGGGAGAGTGAAGTCTTTGGCTACGAAGATTGCGCCATTGTTAGAGCTCGAGAGTTGCAGACATAGAGAGAGAGAGAGAGAGTAGACTAGAGAAATAGTTGTGTGCCTCTCAGGGTCATAAAACTAGACCTGCATTGGATCCGATGGTGGTCTGGGACCATGTAACACTTTCTTGCCAACGCTGTCGTTTTGAAGATGAAAATATGACAAGAACTAGCATACGTATTACTATTATAGCAACTATTTTATTATTACCTCTCTATTATGATATGGGTAATGGGATTAAATCATGGATATTAAAATACACTCTTAAAATTATTATCTTATACATCGATATTGGCGTTGCCACATATTGACTTGCATTTAATAATTATATTTACTTAATTTTTTTAATAAATACTTTAATATACGTGTAATAATCTGGTAAATTCCTTTTTATCCATTGGGTGTGATATGAGCTTCTTTTCTAATCTTATGAAATACAAAGTCCGACTAAAAATTACATTTAGCAGGCCGATTTGGGCCCATAGTCTCGGCCCAATTAACTTTTGTTTTATGGGGGGTTTATTTTTCGTTGTCTTCCCGGAATAATATAAAGACCATTGCCTGTACTCCTTCAATCCCGATAGCGTCAGACTCGTCTAGAATTTCTAGGGTTTTCATAGAAGCAGCATCAATTTTCTTTCAGGTACTCTTTTTCTGATTTCTCTTTTGAATCTGATGTTTAGAGATGTTTAATTTAATGCGGAAAATTTCATTTTTATTTTCTGTTTATCAGTCGGTTGAATCTGCTGATTTTTTTTCTTTGGGGAAGGGGAAGGGGAAGGGGGAGTATTTTCCTGATTTGGGTTTCTTTGGTTTAAGGAGTTCGATTATTTAGAGCAAATGAAATGATTTAGCTTTTTGTGCAAAATGAATCTTATTTAGAACCCTTTGAAATCTTGATTAAGATTATAGATGTACGAGTGATTGAAACCATCTAAGCTACGTTCTGGATTCATAAAATTCATCATCCTCTTGATGTAATGTAGAATGAGATTCGGCTGCGTTTAGTAACCCCTCCTTTTGTTTTTTCATTTCATTTTCGCTTTTCTTATGCAAAAGAGTAGGTTTATTAGGAGTAGTATAGGTTTTTTGAAGTTTCTATGAGTTAGAATTCTTTTCTGTATATTTGAACTGAAGCTAAATTTCACTTCGTAGACTAAGGTGCTGTGGTGAAACTATATTTAACTGCTGAAAATTATTAGTACTGCTCTTTCAGATATTGTGTTAAGATCAGCTGCCATGTTTTATGGAGCTATTATAGAAAGGGGACCTGTCATGAAATCATGAATCTTGTAGGTGCAAGTGATGTCTGCTCGTTAATGCAAACTCAAAGTTATGGGTTGTGGGGGAATAGTAGGCATGTAGGATTTTGCGGAGCATGAAATTTCAGCTGTTGTCTTGTTTAACAAATAAAATGTTAGCTCGTATCTTGTTTCGGTGGTTGTACTAATAATTCAGGAGCAAACCCCACTTACGCTATCTTTCTTGTTTTGAGGGGTGGGGTGGGACATGTCTGTTGAAAAGGGGAGGGCAGTGCAGCCATTGGACCAAAAAATAGAGGGAGTGAGACATGATGTAACTAGGAAGCACATGAATGTGCCATTTTGAGAAAAGAGAAGAGGCGAGGTTGAGGTGTTTTGGGAGCTTTGAGAAGCTACTTTGATTAGATGATCATTAATTGGATCTTTAACTTGTGATGCAGGATGTCAGAGCCACCATTCAGAGCTAGGGAGAAGCTTCTGGAGAAGCAGAAATATTTTCAAAGCATCCAGAAACACACTTACCTGAAAGGACCTTACGATAAGATCACATCTGTTGCCATTCCTGTTGCTTTGGCCGCAAGTTCTTTGTATTTAATTGTGAGTTTGTTTCTACTTATAAACATTCCTTAAGCAATTTTCAGATTCTGTTTGCCAAAAGAAAAGATTTGAGAAATTACTTTTTGGCATCTGAGTGATGTAACAAATGCTCGCGTCGTGCTTGTTATTTTTCAGGGACGAGGGATCTATAACATGTCTCATGGGATCGGAAAGAAAGAATGAGGCTACTCATGCTTGGAAGACAATGTATTCCTGGACTTTTGTGGTTTTTAGCATGAAGTGGCTTGTCTATTAGCTCTAATAATTGTTTGGTTTGCGCACATTTTTGCTGCCAATGGAAATTTTAAAGCTACCTTGATGGGTTTTGCTCAGTTTGATTTTGATTCTTTTGAAAGCTACATGATGGGATATCAGGATTCAGCAAAGCTGTTAATGTTTTCTATGCTTAATAATTTGGTGTTTGTGTTCCCTAGTATTCCTTGTAAAATTTGGTGTCTTTGTAGAGGAACCAATGTTAGCAATATCTTGCCAAGCTCAACAAAGCTTAAAAGTTTAATATGGTTTTCCACAAGCAGATATTTATTATTCTGATTTCAACAGGGGTGTGACAATAGTTTACTGGAAAAGGACATATTAGATGGTTTGCATTTAAAAAGTAAAAATAAAAGAATAATGATATTGTGTAGACACTCATAGCTCGATTATTATTTGATAAAAATAATTAAATGCCACTAATCCTTTGATTTGCCCTTCAAAATAGTATTAAAAAGAAGATAAATGGGGAATAGAGTATTTTGTAATTTGCGGAAAAATAAAATTGTTCCATGAAATTTAAAATCTTACAATTAATTAATAAATCTGCATTTTTTTCATTAAATTTTGTTGACACTCAAAAATAAAATAATAGGAACATCACTCATTTTATTAAAATTAATATTAGTAATAAAATTTGAAAATTCTTGAAAATAAAGTTAAAAGTATTCAATAGACAAAATAATTAAATATCAAATTTTTAAATTTTAAAAAATAAACTATTTTATTTCAAACCACAATATGTTTTGTAATTTATAGAAGGGTCAGGTCGAATGCTGGGTTTTAGGGAGAGCCCGGCGGAGGTTCCGTAATGTTCTTCCCTAGTTGGTGAGGAGCGTAGTTCGGGAGGTTCTCTTGCAGAGTTACTTACATTAC
This sequence comes from Theobroma cacao, assembly GCF_000208745.1. Taxonomy (NCBI): domain Eukaryota; kingdom Viridiplantae; phylum Streptophyta; class Magnoliopsida; order Malvales; family Malvaceae; genus Theobroma; species Theobroma cacao. The sequence goes on from NC_030858.1 coordinate 34,551,238, forward strand.
ATTCACTCATCTCAAGACAAGGGTACTTAGCTGGTATGCCATTCCTCTTTCATTCCACTTTCTTTACTTGCTTTTTGTTTACTTCTGAAATCAGGCTCTGCCTCTTTAGTACAGTTCAAACAGTTCAGATCAGAAACCCAGAAAGAAATTTCACCCTTTCTTTTTTCTTTTTCCTTTTTAAGTTTGGTTATGGATTTGTAAGACAAGGGAATCCCATTGTAAAACGTTATTGACATAAAATGAGTAAACGTTGTTTTTTCAGCTGAGATTCCCTAATAAAACCTTGTTTCGAGCCATTTTTGAGGCTTCTTAGAGACCATAACTGGTCCAGTTAAGAACCCCAAATTCTAAAAACTTTTTTATTTTCCGACCTTTGACGCCTTTGGCCTGAAATAAAAGAAAAAAAAAGGGTTGAAGTCCAAAGCTAAATGCTGGAGAGACTCAAAGAGCGGAACTTGTGAACCAATTGGAAGATAAGACACGAGCTTTGGGGTTTTGGCGGTGAAGCTCCTTTTGGTGCTTCTTCAGTTACTTCTTCAATGCATGTTTTACTGGTTCCTGCATGATTGTTACCTTCCTCCATGTAAATTGTCCGAGATGTGCTAGAGGTGGTATAATTGTACAGATTATTAAAAGAGTCATTTGCTGCTTATTAATGTCTCGTGGATTAGTCTCTTGCTTTGACATTTTGAAAAATTTTGGAAATAGCACATTTATTGCATCATAAGAAAAAGTAGGAAGGATAACTTTTAACTCGGGAATTTGTATATATTAGCTTGGCATTAGGTGTTGTGGTTTTTATTGTCTCTGCCATTGTATATGCACCATGGTAATGCATTTGGCAAACTTTTGGGCTGTTGATGCTAATGATGGAGCGGGCCCTGGAATGGTACTATAAGCATTATGACAAAGAAAGGTCTCACTTTATTATCGCCATAAGCATGAGTTTTGGTCCTATAGGAGTTTTTACATTTTTTTAATAGGATAAATAAACATAAAGAGTTCATTTCTTCCTCAAATAGGAAATGGATTGTGCAACTGAAATATAACAAAATTCTTAGGGTACCTGAAGGAGTTTGAACAAGCAGATCCTTATAGACCGATGTCAAAGCTGCATATTGAATGTTGATCATGAATATCTGTATGTCACTCTCACAAAGCTTTATTATAAAGTTAACATCGCTGGCAAAGAAATTTGATATACAGCTATGTGCTTTTGGTTTTCTGACATGGTTGAATTTTTCTCCTGCAGTTTAAAAATGCCTAAGGTGAGGACAAATCGGGTCAAATATCCAGATGGATGGGAATTGATTGAGCCTACTCTTAGGGAGCTGGATGCCAAAATGAGAGAAGGTTTATAAATGACAATATATTCTGGGGCTGCAATATTGAAGATTAATTAAGTTTTCTACTATTCTCTTTTTAAGCTTTCTCGTAAGGAACTTGCTGTAATTTGATCTTCATTTGGCACTTGGCAGCTGAAATTGATCCACATGATGGCAAGAGGAAGTGTGAAGGATTGTGGCCTATTTTCAAAATTGCACATCAGAGGAGCCGCTACATTTTCGACCTTCACTATAAGAGAAACGAAATATCTAAAGAGCTGTATGAGTTCTGCTTGGAACAAGGCTATGCAGACCGCAACTTAATTGCTAAGTGGAAAAAGGTTTAACATAACTGTCCCTTACAAAATAATTTGGGCATTGGACCACAATTTTTGTTGTTGAATAATTTGAAGTGAGCTCCAAGTCCTTTTGACATCTCAGACTTTGCAGATCATTGCAACCGAAACCCCATCATCTTCTAAATTCCTATCACTCTCCAATCCTTCACTCTTCTGATTTTAATTTCCTCTTTCATAGCCTTAAAGTTAGAAGAGCACCAAGTGACTGTAGATAATCTTCAAATGAATTTACGATGTCAATGCATTTTTGAGGTCGTCACTTTCATCACTACTTTATTCAAACTTTTACTACCTCCAAAAAATGCATGAGCTGGACTTTTCTGTTTTCTTAAGGTTTTGTTTCCATCTGATATGTGGTTCATAAATACATGCTACAAGAAAGCAGTATCTGCAGATTTTCATTAACCTTTTTTCCCTCTTCTTTTGTTAATGCAGCTTGGATATGAACGTCTCTGTTGCCTTCGTTGCATACAGCCGCGGGATCACAATTTCAGCACAACTTGTGTTTGCCGCGTTCCTCAGCATTTAAGGGAAGAGAAAGTAGTGGAGTGTGTGCATTGTGGATGTAGGGGCTGTGCTAGTGGGGATTGATTGACTTTTCCAGGTATAATATTTCTCTCTTGCGAGAGCTTAGCATTTGCATATCTTGTACCTGAACCTTATTTGTGGTCTATGTAGAATGGATGTTTGTTACATTCAACTGAACTAGAATATGTAAGGTATTTCTGACTCATGACCACCAGGGATTGCATTCGAGCTTACTTTCAACAGAAACTGTGCATGTGTAGAATTTATGTACGAATTATCCAAACATTAAGGATCACTCGATCATGCATCAAATTTCTAGTCAGCTATTTGTGAAAACCATCCTAATTCTGAACATCCTCATTTTCTCATATAATACCCAAGAAAATATCTTTGGAGACTTTTCATTCAAAGAATTGGATTATTAATCATAACAGCTATACTCTATGTTGTTGGATATCAGTAAATCAAATTATCATCAATCTTGCAGATTGATTCTGGTTTGGAACTAGCAACATTGATTTGGGAGTTTGTGACTACTGGTGCTGCCATAGGTGGTCTTCTCCTTTTCTCTTTCTCCCCTTCTCAATCTCTCACTTTCTCATATATAATGTTAGTGGACCATTCATTCAATTTTCAAACAGCCCTTTGGTTTTGCATGATGGGACATTGATTATATACCTTATAAGTTTGATCTTTAGGCACTCTACGTCAATTTTTCTTGGCCCCAAGTAAGTTTGGTGCTGGAAAATTTACCTGATGTAACCAGGGTTTCAAATTCTTGCTTGCTGCCTTTCTAGTCCTATCAATTCCAGACTAATATACATAGATTGCCGTCTACTAGCAACTTCCAGGGACCATAAGTAAGGATAAATAAAGAAGAGGAAGAAAAAAAAGGTCAAGCCAGAAAAAAAGAAGAAAAAAAGCCATATTGTTTATGACAAAAAAGGTAAAAGGCCAGCCATCGTTTGGCTTGACTTGAGAATAATGTAATATGTTACTAGCTATTCATTGACAGGTAATTCTCCATGATAAATTCCCCCAAGAAGACTGTCATCCAATTTATTAATGCTTGCAAGCACTTATTTAGGATTTTACGAGTTACTGGTCGGATTTCTGCCAATTTTTGACATGGGTATCGGGTACCAACCGATACTATAGTGCCGTTGAAATCCCAACTCCTCCAAGTAGGGAGATGTCCCATCTATGTCATTATCAATGACTTTTAGCAGAGAGGAAAAATATGGTCCATAAGCCAGCCAAGGCAAGCCAATCTAGAAGTACTATTGGTCTTGGGGTTGGGGTTATTAATACTGGTTATGGAATCTTGAAAATTTGAACAAAACCAATTTAAATCGCGTTTAAGGTTGCTGTACTTCTAGAATCACTGCGAATGGGAAAACTATGGAACTGAAAGCAAGTATGAATTCAGGTGATCCGCGCTCTAAGTTAAAAGACTTTTGAGGCCAATGGGGCCTTAAAAGAACAGTCCACAGGGATGACCCTGGATCATATATAGAAAGGCTGAAGCCCTTTGCTTTGATTTCTCTTTCCGGTCAATGAAAAAGGTAAGAAAAACGAGAGGTAAATAGAGAAGGGATTGTCATGGGATTATGTTAATTAGAAGGGATTGTTGACAAAAGATAAGTTAATGATAAGGCAAATATGGAATTAAGCAAACCTGAGTCAACTGTCCCTATAAACTTCAAAGAAGATGGTCTTTTCTGAGTTCTTTTATATGAAAGATGGCCTATAAAGTTTAAAGAATATGCCTCGTTACTGAACCACAACCTGTAAAGGAAGCACAACCCTGTCAAGACTGATATCATTTCTTAAAAATAATCTTCATATTTGATGATGATCTTAAAAAGTTGTGTCCCTTCCTTGTAATCTTTTGTTTAATTTTTCTATTTTGGGATGCAATTGTTGCAGAATTAGGAACAATGACTAACATTTTGTCAAGATATTTAGGCAAAGTTGTGTGAAAGGCTGATGACTATCAATTAAGATACACATTAACCGGATGCAAAACGTATGGAAAATTTTCAACTTGAAGAATAATGCAACGGAAAACAAGAGAAAAAATCCAACTGTAGAGCTAATAATTTTCATGGCAGTTGACTTTCTAGAAGCGGTAGAAAGTATATTGAAACGCTTTAAAAGTCTCTCCTTTCATACCAACAGAAATGACTCAAAGGAGGGAGGGCTATGCAGCAATTTTCTAGGAATTTTCTCCTTCTCAGTTCGGCAAAGTGGGTCCACAACTGGCTGGGACATGCAAACTTTTTGTGGAGGCTTTATTGTTAAAATGAAGCTAAGATAATGTTAAACAAGTCGAAATGGATGGTACTTTACAGTTGCTTAGTTAAAGTCTGAAACAAGAATTTACTGTCATAGCTACCAGAATTTTACTTTATAATTTGTCCTCCAATAGAAGCATCCTCGTCCAGGGAATTTTCTTCGACTTTGGTCAGCAAAACAGAAGTATGCCATAGAAGACTTACTGTTTTTTTGGCTGTCGGCCCCTCAGTTTGCTAATGTCCCGCCTTGATCATACGTGTTTGTTAGTTAAATCATGCTAAAAATGCAAAGCACAGTTTAACACGTTGAACTTTCAACAAAAATTTAAAGCTGAGACATTGGAAAATATGGGAATAACTTCCAGTAGTCAATTTTGACCAACAACAACATTGAAAGAGAAAGAGAAATTTCGTGTCAAGTGCAATATTTTTTTTCTCTTAATCTTCAAACTCCATATAAAGGAACTTGCTATATCACTCTTTTTAGCATTTTTCTCTTCAGAGAGCCGGGATATCCTGGTTTCATCAAACGTTGCATACTGGCCTATAACACTCTTCGGAGAATCATTTAATTTTTTTCATTGCATATTCTTGCTATAATATATTTGTTGGTATAAGAACGTTAGCAAAGTTGCAAACATGGCGGCTTCGTTGGCCGGAGAAGACTTGTCGAGGCAGACGAGTACGAGTAGCAGGAGAAGCTGGCGTGCTTCGAGTGTTAGGGAGATGTTTAATGCACCAGACGTGTTTCAAAGGAGCAGTAGGCAGCAAGAGGTTAATGATGAAGAGGAGTTAAGATGGGCTGCAATAGAGAGGTTGCCAACTTATGACAGGCTGAGGAAAGGGATGCTGATGCAGGTCACCAGCAACGGTAATGTTGTGCGTGATGAGGTTGATGTTACAAAGCTTGGACCACAAGCCAAGAAACAGTTGATGGAGAGTATACTTAAGGTTGTTGAGGATGATAATGAGAGGTTCTTGACGAGATTGAGGAGTAGAACTGACAGGTTAATACAAATTCTTTTTTTTCTTTATAGAATGCCCTTTTTTTTTTGTACATATGTAAGAGAATGGAAGGAAATGAAAGGAATGTTGAGTTTGAATCTTGCAACTTGTATGTTTTGGTGGACACAGGGTGGGAATTGAAGTCCCTAAGATTGAAGTTAGATTTCAGAATTTATCAGTCGAAGGAGATGCTTTTGTTGGGACTAGAGCACTTCCAACTTTGTTGAATACCACATTAAATGCAATCGAGGTACTAATCTTTTGTTTCTTAATCAAATTCCATATTGATGAACTTTCAGATCTTGGAAATGGGTAAAGAAAAGCATAACTGAGTGCCTTGTCTTTATTATCAAACTGATATCGACATAATCGAGAGCATGTGATCTTTGTGGTTTCCATATCATATAATATCCAAGTTTCGAAGATTCTGAATATTAATTGTTGTTTCAATTTCAAACATGAGTAGGCAATTCTAGGATATGTTGGACTCTCCCCTTCAAAGAAAAGGGTTGTCAAGATCCTTCACGACGTGAGTGGAGTACTAAAACCATCGAGGTACATTCTTACAAATAAAATCTCAATGGATAAATGCTATGTCTTGCTTGGAACTGATTTCACATGATTTAATTGTTGTGTTTTTTACTTTAGGATGACACTACTTCTTGGGCCTCCTGCCGCCGGAAAAACAACACTGTTGCAAACACTTGCAGCGAAACCAAATGATGATCTAAGGGTTTGTTTCTGTTAGTCATGAATTCGTTTAACTTTTCTTTACCATCTCCACGTACTGATGGATTGTGGATAATAAACAGATAACTGGCAAAGTCACCTACTGTGGCCGTGAATTTTCGGAATTTATACCTCAGAGAACAAGTGCTTATATTAGCCAGCATGATCTTCACAATGGTGAGATGACTGTCCGTGAGACATTAGATTTCTCAGGACGGTGTTTGGGAGTGGGAACAAGGTATGAAATGTTGGCAGAGCTATCAAGAAGAGAGAAGGAAGCAGGCATTAAGCCGGATCCGGAGATTGATGCATTCATGAAAGCCACAGCAATGGCTGGCCAGGAAACTAGTTTGATTACTGACTACGTCCTCAAGGTATTCGACTCTATTTTGATGTCATGTCTTTTCTCTTGATTCAATGAGCATACCTAATCATCTTTTGGATTTGTAACAGATACTTGGACTGGATATATGCGCTGATATTTTGGTGGGAGATGATATGAGAAGAGGCATCTCAGGTGGACAAAAGAAGCGTGTAACAACTGGTATGTGTAAATGTTGCATCCGCAGTCATTATAAAGATGGATTAGTTTTGATAATGTTTTCTCAAAACCTTAAATTATACTGCTTGTCTGAGTGTAGGAGAAATGTTGGTTGGACCAGCAAAAGCATTTTTTATGGATGAAATATCAACAGGGTTAGATAGTTCCACCACATTCCAAATTGTCAAGTTTATGAAGCAGATGGTCCATATTATGGACATAACCATGATCATTTCCCTCTTGCAACCTGCACCTGAGACATTCGATCTCTTCGATGAGGTTATCTTACTTTCTGAGGGTCAAATTGTCTACCAAGGACCTCGTGAGAACGTTCTTGAGTTCTTTGAATATATGGGATTCAAATGCCCCGAAAGGAAAGGGGTAGCAGACTTTCTGCAGGAAGTAACTTCCAAAAAGGACCAAGAACAATACTGGTTCCGAGAGAACCAACCGTATAGATATGTCTCGGTAACTGAATTTGCACAAACCTTCAACTCTTTTCACATTGGCCAACAACTTTCAGAAGTTCTTAGAGTTCCTTATGATAAATCGAAAACTCATCCAGCCGCTTTAGTGACTGAGAAGTATGGTATTTCCAACAGGGAACTCTTCAAGGCTTGCCTTTCCAGGGAATGGCTTCTAATGAAGCGCAACTCCTTTGTTTACATCTTCAAGGCTTTCCAGCTAACATTTATGGCAACAGTTGCCCTCACAGTGTTCTTCAGAACAGAAATGAAATCTGGTCAAATAGAGGATGCATCAAAATATTGGGGAGCATTGTTTTTCAGTCTGATTAACGTTATGTTTAATGGAATGGCCGAGCTGGCAATGACAGTTTTTAGGCTTCCTGTGTTCTTTAAGCAAAGGGATTTCATGTTCTACCCTGCATGGGCTTTTGCCCTGCCCATTTGGCTCACAAGAATTCCTGTCTCTCTGATTGAATCTGGAATTTGGATAATTCTTACTTATTACACGATTGGGTTTGCACCTGCTGCCAGTAGGTAAGTGAATATTTTACTTGCATGGTTCACTTTTTCAGCCTAATGATGCTTGATGGTATTCTAATCTCATAGTAGAATGCAATAATGCATCAAGCATGAGAGATTCAGCAGTTGACAGATTTACCACATGTACAGGTTCTTCAAGCAGTTATTAGCTTTCTTTGGTATTCATCAAGTGGCTCTCTCCCTCTTCCGTTTCATTGCAGCACTGGGCAGAACAGAGGTGGTTGCAAACACCTTTGGTTCCTTTACCTTGCTATTAGTATTTGTGCTGGGAGGTTTCATTGTAGCCAAAGGTGAAAAAATTGTTTTCCTGTTTAATTCATTTTATTTCCTTGTTAATTGGACTTTTGCATTTGATAATTTATGCATTCGTATTTTCAGGTCTTAATCTATACGTGGATAAGCAACTCGATTTTCTTGTCTCATTTATAGGATAATCTATGAAACTAAGATAAACCCCTTTTTCCTCATGCAGGTGACATTGAACCATGGATGATATGGGGTTATTATGTTTCGCCTATGATGTATGGTCAAAATGCCATTGCTATCAACGAGTTTCTTTCTGACAGATGGAGCACGGTACATCTCCTTACAGAAGCCTAAACTTTAGATTAAGAATCCTGGCTCAACCATATAAACTAAAGATCCCAATGTTTTTGGTGCAGCCTCACCTGAACTCCACTGTTGGAAAGACACTTCTCAAGGAAAGAGGCCTATACACCGAAGAACATTATTATTGGATTTGTGTTGGAGCACTTGCCGGGTTCTCTCTTCTGTTCAATGTTCTTTTCACTGCAGCACTCACATTTTTTAATCGTAAGTTCAAATTTCTTATTTACTAACTTGGTTCATGCAAAAGAAGCAATATACTGAACCCCTGCTTTCTTTTGACTCAATTTCAGCTCTAGGAGATTCTAAACCTGTAATCTCAGATGATGATTCAGAAAGCAATCAGAATAGGCATGTAACCTCCAATGCAGAAGGTTAGTAGTTTTATCAATATGAATCAATTTCAGAAGCTTGATTTTCCTCAATTAATTTTTAATAAAAGAATTTTTCAGAAACTGCTTGCTTTGCTTAATTGTTGTTAGCTAGTTAGGCATATGCCAAATATGAGTACACAGCATGCTTCCAAGCTCGAGAACACTGAGAAAAGAAATTATTGTTCTTCCGCTAATGTAGCATTTCTTTTCTATCTATGTTTTCCTATTTTAATAAGTGCTGATCCTGCAATGTTTAATTGTATTTTACAGGGGTTGATATGCCAGTAAGAAATGCTCAGGCCAGTTCCGGCTCAATTGTTAGTGTTGCAAACAGTCAATCCAAAAAGGGAATGGTTTTGCCTTTCCAGCCCCTTTCACTTGCTTTCAACCATATAAATTACTATGTTGATATGCCAGCAGTGAGTTGCTCTCTTGAAGGATTAATATTTTCAGCATCTTTTTCACATATATATTTAGATGCCTACGAACATCTAACGGAGTGATTTTTTTACTTTGAATTACCAGGAAATGAAGAGTCACGGGGTTGTAGAAAGTCGATTACAGCTGCTGAGAGATGTGAGTGGTGCTTTCAGGCCAGGTATTCTGACTGCATTGGTGGGTGTTAGTGGTGCTGGAAAGACGACCTTGATGGATGTCTTAGCCGGAAGAAAGACTGGTGGGTACATTGAAGGAAGTATAAGCATTTCAGGCTACCCAAAAAACCAAGCAACTTTTGCTCGTGTCAGTGGTTATTGTGAACAGAATGACATTCATTCGCCTCATGTTACCGTCTATGAATCACTGTTATACTCTGCCTGGTTGCGTCTAGCTTCAAGTGTGAAGAAGGAAACACGAGATGTATGCAATTCCTATGCAAACTTTTCTTCTATGTATATTGTTTTTTGTTTATTGTTTAAATCATTAATTTTTGTTTTATCATTATTACTAGATACTGTGAATTCCCTGGCTGGCCTCTTGGTTAATGCAACTAACCGTGCCATTCTTTTTTACAGATGTTTGTTGAGGAAGTAATGGAGTTGGTTGAGCTTAACCCATTGAGGAATGCTCTAGTTGGACTTCCAGGAGTGAATGGTCTTTCGACTGAGCAGAGAAAGAGGCTAACCATAGCCGTAGAGCTGGTTGCTAATCCTTCTATCATCTTCATGGATGAGCCAACATCAGGCCTTGATGCTAGAGCTGCTGCAATTGTTATGCGTACTGTGAGGAACACAGTGGATACAGGACGAACTGTCGTCTGCACAATTCATCAACCCAGTATTGATATTTTTGAGGCATTTGATGAGGTATTACTGAATTTCAAACCTGTATAATGTTCTCATACATGCCTTTCTGTAGGTCATTATTAATGAGCTATATGTTTGTGATAATTTTTCCATGTGCAGCTCTTGTTGATGAAAAGAGGAGGACAAGTGATATATGCCGGACCTCTTGGCCGCCATTCTCACAAACTTGTTGAATATTTTGAGGTGTGCTTTCTCTTTTCATTAGTGGACTTCTGTTTTGCTTTGAGCCTTAAAGCCAGAAGTTCTAGTGGTCAGGATTTATATTTGCACATCACTGCCCATGCCACTTTCTTCTGAAAATTCTTTTCTGTATTAAACATATATGTTAGGCCTAAAATATATTTGATATTTAATATTTTCAAATTCACAGTTTGGTTAACATCTAAAGTACGTGCAGGCTGTTCCAGGGGTTCCCAAGATCAAAGAAGGCTATAATCCTGCTACTTGGATGTTGGAAGTCAGCTCCACGGCAGTTGAGACACAGCTCAATGTTGATTTTGCTGACATTTACGCCAACTCTGACCTATACCAGTTAGTAGCACTAGACAAAATTGTTTCCAAATTACAAAGTCCTCACTAATCCTTAATTATCATTTGGAGATTGACCTTCTCTTCACCTCGTTCTTACTTTCTCAGGAGAAATCAGGAACTCATCAATGAGCTTAGCACTCCACAACCTGGTTCCAAGGATCTTTACTTCCCCACTAAATATTCCCAGGACTTTGTAACGCAATGCAAGGCTTGTTTCTGGAAACAGTACTGGTCATACTGGAGGAACTCAGAGTATAATGCTGTCCGATTCTTCATGACAACTATGATTGGTATTTTATTCGGTGTCATCTTCTGGAACAAAGGAGAGAAATTGTAAGTCATTGAGTATCTTATATTGAGCCAATATTCCATACATGTCTTTCTTGCGTAAGTTTTTTGGAGCAGAGAAAAAGGACCCAACATTTTAATTCCTTCTTAAATGGCTATGTTTTTGCTGGTGACAGACAACAACAACAGGACCTGATGAATCTTCTAGGAGCTACCTACGCTGCTGTTCTTTTCCTAGGAGCTACCAATGCTACTTCTGTGCAGCCTGTAGTGTCAATTGAAAGGACGGTCTTCTACCGAGAAAGAGCAGCCGGGATGTACTCAGAATTGCCTTATGCATTTGCTCAGGTGAGACAGGAAATCAAATTATTCTGGTTGTTAAAGTTTCTATCCCTCTTATAAGCCTGTGTGCATCATTTTACAATATCAGGTGAATGTAAAAAGTTAGCTATTCTCTTTCTCACATCGATGTGTACTTTCTTTCTCTTCTGCCAGGTCGCCGTAGAGACAATTTATGTCGCATTCCAAACCATTATATATGCTCTTCTTCTGTTCTCGATGATCGGATTTGAATGGCAGGCAGACAAATTCTTCTATTTCTACTACTTCATATTCATGTGTTTCACCTACATGTCAATGTACGGGATGATGGTTGTTGCTATTACTCCTGGTCATCAAATTGCCGCAATTGTTTCATCCTTTTTGCTCAGTTTCTGGAACTTGTTCTCTGGTTTCCTCATCCCTAGACCGGTATGTACATTTCAGCACAATAACTCTTGTTGTCCAATGCCATTTATGACACAGTAGATAAAAATTTACCACTACAAATTTTCCAAAGACCATGAAGCAAGGTTGCATCAAATATTAGTCCCTAAACGTTTAGTTGTGATGGTTTCTAATATCTGAACCTTTCTTCGGAAATAAATGCAGCTAATCCCTGTGTGGTGGAGGTGGTATTACTGGGGTTCTCCAATTGCTTGGACAATCTATGGTCTTTTCACATCTCAAATCGGAGACAAGGACACCCCTCTCCAGCTCTCCAACGATGCAAGAATGCCGGTGAATAAATTCCTAAAGGATAACTTGGGATTTGAGGAGGACTTTCTCAAATATATTGTCCTTGGCCATTTTGCTTGGGTCTTGGTATTCTTCTTCGTCTTCGCCTATGCCATTAAATGCTTTAACTTCCAAAGGAGATGAGAGAAGTTTAGTTGAATTGCGGACAACTCTTGGAATGTTAAGATGTATATATGAAATTGTTGATTTTGCAATGTTTTTATATACATGGTAAGGGTGAAACAGAGAACTGTTGCCACTTTTCATTCAACATTCAAGTTTTTCATGGTAATTGCTAGTTATGCTCAGTAGGTTTTGGTGGGTTTGGGTCCCTCTTACGCTTCCTTTTGTGTTTTGTAGAATATATGATAGAAAATTCTTTCCCTGTAATATCTGCAAGTTTGTAGCGAAAATGGTTGTCTTTACTCTTCTATTAGTTTTCCATCTAAATTTTTCCTTGTTTTACACCCAACTCTTTTGCCCTTCTCACTTCTCCTTTCTATCAGGTATAAACCAAAACAACATTGTCTTTGTTTTTTTTTTTTTTCTTGTTATATATATTATTACGTTATACATTTTTATTTTAACTCCTTGTGAGCATATTTGTGTTACTATGGTATGTTTATTCCCTTTCTATGCCACCTTTGATTACTGGGGTGCATCATGCATGCAATCTGAACAAATTTTCAAGTTAAAAATGAATGAAAGTTACAAGCTTATGATCTTGAATCCAGCACAATGCAATCTGTTCCAGTAATATGAATGCTTGATATATTAAAGTTATTCTCTCTTGTCTACATTGTCTGGTAACATCAGCATAGAAGTTGATTAGCAAGGCAAACAATAAAACATACGTAGCTAATCTCAAAATAACTTGTACTGAATCTGTCATTTTCGATTCTCCCAGAGAGTAGTGAAAACAAACTCTCTACCAACTTACATTTCCTAGCACAGACCCTAACCTCTTAGCGGTGAACAAAAGAGGGAACTTCACATTCAAAACTGGAGTTGGTTTCATCATTAACAAAAGTGACAGCATGAGTTAGTAGGCCTGGACATATGCTTGTGTGCCCTTTGCAAAATCGCAAGAGAGAAAAGGTTCACCTAAGTATTTACTTGTATTTCCCTTAAACTTTATCATTCAATGTTGAGAAGGGCATCAGCAGTGGCATAGATTTCCTTCTTGCTTTTAACTAAGGCACGACTCTTTGTCTCGAAATCAAGTTTATCCAAGTCACCTGCAATTCCCAAGTAGCCATATAGAACATCTTTGACCTTGTCTAGTGGCGCTTTCTTCGTTTCTCCACTGCTGCAATTGATTTGCTGGAATTCAGCCCTCCCATGTTTGTTCTCAGCATAAAGCTTGTGAAGTCTCTCTGCTTCTTTCAGCCCTGAAAAAGTTCCATGGAAGATCACGGTCATAATACTCTGATTTGCAGGTTTCCCGCGGCACACCTTGGATATTCCCCAGCCAAATCCCATGTCTGCAATTAAACAGAGGCAGGAAACAGAGAGGAAAAAACCAGCATACCATATAAAAACAAATATATCCTGCAAAAGCTTCCCCAACAATTTGGGGGTAATCCTGAAAGACAAGTTTTTTGTTAAGGGGAGAAGTATAAGTGAGTTTTGAAGCAGGAGATCCATATGACCTGCCAAATGACAAGCACACTGGTTCTGCATAAGGACCTAGAGTACACATCCTTCAAATTCTTTGTTGGACTTCTCAAGATAAAATCACAGTGATAAAGTAAAGAAACCAAATATTTGGTTTCTAAAATTACAATGAAGGAAAAAAATGATGAAATGTTACAAAAACAAAGGTAGTACAAATCTGAACAATAATTTCCAGAATTATTTGTAAAGAAAAGAGTCGAATAAGAGCTGTGATGTAAAAAAATATTATTTGTCAAATGAGGACTGAGGACAGAAACCATGCACATGCAGCATCCACTACCAAAAAGGGTATTTTAAAATCAGTAAAACACAGTTATAGTGGCACCCACCATCATCATTAAGGTTAACTTACCTCTGAGAAATGCCTCAATCTCTTCAATACTTACTATAATCCGATTATCAGAATTAGTAGTTGCTATAGAACTATTGTGCAAGATAACAATTGGAGGCCAGATGACAAGATCCTCCTTCATCGCCAAGGCTTCAACATCAGGCAATGTCTTCTGCCTCCATAAACCATTGGAAGCTGCCACTGAGTTCCATCCCATCAAAAAACAAAGTGATTTGTGTAAACCCAAGTGGTTTGCTCTAAGCCCAACCATTCGAGATGTGAAGGCATGCGTTACCAAGCTTAGTGTGTTGACAAACTCTTCAGATTTACTGATAAAACATGAAAATCAACGATTCATTAAAGTAGCATGTTGAAACAAAAATCAGAAGACAGAAAATAATAAAAGCATCATTTCAACCAAGTTTAGTGGGAGTTAGAGGACAAAGAGTCAATACTTGTGTCGAATCATGTAAAAGGTTATTGACAAATCAGATGTATAAAAATAAAATGACAATCATTTTTAGTACTGCATTAATAGACACATGTCCCTACATCTGTAATATGCCCACGAAAAGAAATCATTCTAATCTGCATTTAAGCAGATCATAAAGTTATAAAAGACTTCTAAAGCTCAAATAAGGAAAGATTAGGGGTATTATGTTAGCTACTAAAGCAGCGGCATTGAGAAATTTATGCTATAGATAGATTCTTTCCCAAAGGGTAGTACTCCTAAATGAGGGCACTATCCTAAGTCCAAAGAGATGTGCATACAGTGAAACACGTAGCTCAAAATAAATACATATAACCAAGAAATTTGCTCAAGAGAGCTCCCAAGGAAATGAGTTAGAAGGTCAAATGATAAACTTGGTTCTGAGAGTGAGAGACACACGTCATTAAGACTGCTACTTAACCACTTAACCTATATATTATTCTATTGATCATGGAATAAACAGTAAATTAAATTCAATGAGGCTCTCTTCGAAAACAAATACTGACGATATGTAACATACCTGCCACATACACAGCACTTTAAGGTACCAGCTTCTCCTTTCTCTCTGTATTTCCTTCTTTGAGCCGGGTTCTCATTCAATATTTTTACAAATTTAACAAAAGCACCATGTATTTGCTGCTCGAACTCCTCAGAGTCCTCAGGTGGCTCAGTCCTTCCCCGTTTCACATGACGCAAATCAACATCTCGAGCTTGAACCCCTTCAGGAAAATCATTAACATTTTCCTGCAGGAGCTTCCTCATTTTATGTCTTTCAACCCGAGGCATATAATTTGGATTATGAACATGACAAGGTGGTCCCAAACGCTGCTTTATACTTTTCCTAGTAGAAGGATATGGATTATGACCATGACAAGGCGGCCCCAAACGCTGCTTTACACTTTTCCTATTAGAAGGATGTGCAAATTCTTGCGTATGAGGAGAGGAAAATTGATAGTCACAGTCAATAACGTTCCTTTGACTTGGCAACTCATCAAGCAGAGTAGCCCTCTCATCTTGGGGGCGCTCAGATCCTGAATTTCTTAGCAATAATTTTTGCTCGAAATCTTCATCACTCCATTGTTCACCTCCATATCCAATATCAAGAATCTCATCATCTGAGGCATCCGAAGTTCGGGATATTCGACTCTCTGTAATCTTTCTTAGGTCAATAATACGTTTCTTAGGATGTGTCTTCGAAGACCGGCTATTGATGCGTATCTCCTCTGTTACTGAAATCTGCTCAGTTCTGCCTTCTGTTGTATGTACATAATCATCCTGCTTTGGCAGGGAATTGCTTTCCAAGGCACAATCTTGTTGCAACTGCAGACTTTCACCGTTAAAATTAGCTCCCTTTTGGTCCCGAGGATGATTCATCCTTGAAGCCTTAGTTTCATTTTCTTTCTCCATCACAAGTGATTCTCCACTTAAACCAAAATAAGCCCGAGGTAAAGAATGACCACCATCTTCTTGCGGTTCCTGCTTTTCACCATGCAAAGGCGCTTCCTTTCGTTTATGAGGATGCTTCATCCTAATACCCAGAAGCTCATTTTCCGGCTGCCTCTCCTGTGATTCAACATTAAAATCAAGATAATGTTGAGATAAAGAATGGCCGTAATCTTCTGTTAAGCCCTGGCTTTCACCAGTCAAAAGCGCCTTCTTTTGGGCCTGAGGACGATTCCTCCTAGGACTGAAAGCATCATTTGTTTGCTCCATTACATGTGATTCTCTGCCAAAATTAAGATAATTTTGAGGTAAAGAATAGCCAAAATCTTCTGGCAACTCCTGCCTTTTACCGAGCAAAGGAGCTGTCTTTTGGCTTTGCTGACAATTCATACTAGAAACCAAATCCTCATTTTCTTGCTCCATCTCATGTGATTTTCCAGTTAAATGAACATAATATTGAAACTGCTGGCTTTTACCATTAAAACCCGCTCCATTTTGGCTCTGAGCATGATTCATCCTACAACCCAGAACCTCATTTTCTTGCTCCGTCTCATTCCCATGTGACTTTTCTTTTAAGTCAGGATAAATTTGAGGTAAAAGATGACCACAATCTTCTTCAAACTGCTCCCTTGCACCATGGAAAAAAGCTCCGTTTGCGCTCTGAGAATGATTCATCCTAAAGCCCACAACGTCCTCTCCTTGCCCACTAAAACCCAGATATCGTTGAGTAAAAGCATGACGGCTACAATCTTCTCTAGGCTGATGCCTTTCCCCATGCAAACCTTCTCCCTTTTGTCCTGTCATATACTGTTGAGGTAAAGAAAAACGTCGGTCCAACTCCAATGGCCTGTTTTCCCCTGCAGCATCAATTTTATCGATAATAGAATCGACAGGACTGGCTCCGGATCTCACCCTCTCCATCTTTCTATATGCAAGTTCAGTAACTCTCTCAGTTTTCCTAATCCTATTCCTAGCCATTTCAGCTATCACAGATGGAGAATCAAAACCCAATTTTTCCCCACTAAAACCAACCGCCTCATTTGTCACTCCCCTGTTTCCAACCTCTGGATACCAAAAATCTTCGCCATTGTAGCTAAAACCCGACTCCGTTTCCTTCAAAGGTGGTGGCTTTGAATCAATGAACCGGTTTTCTTCTGTTAAAACAATCCCCATTGGACTCATCGAATAAGTTCTCGTGGTTCTCTCATTCCGCACGGCTAGTTCCTGCTTAGAAGTCGTCGCCGCCGCCACCGCCTTCCCGGAATTATCGGGTAAAAGATGGTCCCACTGGAACTTGGTGGAGGTTGACTGTCCTTGCCGCCGCAATGATTCGTTAAACTCCGACAGTTTTTTCGCGCAGATTTCTCTGTCATCGTCTGCATGGTTACTCTTCTTGCCCCGTTGTTGATCCTCCAACCCAGATAACCGCTCCGCCTCGGACCGTTTCGAACCGGAAGACCGGTCGCGAATTCCCGAACGACGCGGAGGAGACCGGGCTCTGGTCTTTGAATATGTTGAGTCCCTTCTCGTCGACGAGTACATGACTAAAAAGAGAAAAAAAATCGTGGACCAAACAGCGCGTAGAAAACCTAGGAGACAACAAAAGAAACCTTAATGTAGAAGCGGGAAAGTTGGAGAATTCAAAACGGAAGGGTTTATGGAAAAGAAAAGAAGAAAAAAGGACTTAAGCTTTCAAGGGAAAAGTTACAACTCTGCAGTCTAAAACCGTAGGGAAAGCAGAGGCAGGAGATATAGGAAGTCATAAAATTTTGGAGACGCTTGTGGAGCACGCCACGGAGTTTGGGCGCGGAATCAGGTGTGAAATTTGGGTGTCAATGGAGGTAAAATTATGTAACACGTGGCACGTTTACCATTCTGTGAAGTAAATAAATTCAGTAAATCTTTTACTTGGATAATTAGTTATCCTATCTCCATTAGATCATTTGAATGTAGGTTATTCTCTCATAAATCAAAATTTTAATTTTTTATTAAATTATCGAACGTATATTTGTCGTAATATAATGTATAGTGTCTATATATATTAATAAATTAACTGATACCATCTCGTTTATAAATAAATTTAAATTTAAATTTTTTTAAAAAAATATTCAAAATTTTTATAAATTTATGATATGATATTCTATTATATAATGACAATTTATAAATTTATATACTAACAATACTTTAAATATAACTCTTTGATTCTCCTTAAATGTATTCTCTAATTTATATATATATATATATATATATACATATAAACTTCCTTTCATTTAAAAGAATATCAACCAACAAATTTTTGCCATCCATCCTACCAAACAAAACCAAAATAAAAAAAAAAAATCTAGATTTTTCAAATGAGAACAAAAACCAAATTGGAATTAAATTAGTACCTATATTGGCACAAAAAGCATTACTTATAAAAAAAAAAAACTCATAATTTAAGATTTTGACTTTTAACCTTAAGAAAAGATTATAAAGATTTAATAATAATTCGTAAAATTCTTTATTTATCAAAAGAAGTTAAAGATGAAACATGAGAAATAACTATAAAAAGAAAATACTGAAATCATTTTTAGTTTCCCTCTCTCTCTCATTTGAATTTTTCAATTTTTTTTATTTTAAATTACTTATTCGAGAAAACTAACCGAATCCTTGACTTGAAATGATTCCACCTGGGGGCCCAACAAGGCAATAGTGGGCCAGTCAGCCCGCCCTAACTCTGACCAAGTCCAACCTAAGCATTTTCCTAAAGGGGCTTTAGAGTTTTTACCTACGACATACCCCAAAAAGCTGAACTGGTAAAGGCCAAAGGGCCTAGATTTTGAGTACATTAACTGACCAAGCTGGCCTGTCATTCTACTATGCAAAAAAGATTAAATAAATAAATCAAAAATCAAGGCTGTGCTAAAAGACATTATGCCCCCCTAAACCAAATTAAAGCACAAAGCAAAGCATATGATTCTGACATTTTGCCACACCCCAACCTTAACCCAAATCTTTTGACATTTGCAGAAATTTAGTGAAAGGATTTTGAAATTGGAATCTATACTAGAAAAACCCTTGTGGGGGCTTAGCAGCAAATTGGTTTCTGCAAGGTGAAGAAAAGAATCTATCCTATTTATGCACCATAACAATTTATCAACTGTTTTAGAAGGTCAGCAATTAGGCAATATAGATTATATATTAAACCCATACTTGTATCAAGTAAATCAACAATGAACAGTTTTTTCCAGACCAGTGCATTCAAGCCTACAATTCAGATATCACACCAGTGAATTTGACATGAAATAATGAGCATATGGTGTCATTGTACTCAATGTATTTCCCCAACATCTCCAACATTAGCCTTTCAACCTCTTACCTGCTCATCCTAGAGTGAAATCAGAAAGGAAAACCCAGAAGATTAAAAGTAAAGATTTTGTTTTTTGTTTTTTTAAAAGAAGTCCAAGCTGGAAGGGTAATGATATTATGTATAATAAGGGCAGCTAGGCTGCTGCCAATCTCTCCTACTCTGTCTTGTCTCTTAAGGCTTTCCCCCCATGTCTTGTGTAAGGTGACCACTTGTTGTCCACTCCTCAGAAAAGACTTCTGCTCCAAGCACTCCTCTTCAAGGAAAAAGAAGATTTACCAATACTCCTTAGGACCTTTCAACCAATATATATCAGTTTAAATGATAGCAATATTATTATATATAATTTACATTTTGGAATGTGTGAAAATGATTTGTACACCAATAATTATATATTTCTTCATATAGACACTAGCTGGTGGTAAGTTTTACATACTTCATCTGTATTTTTTATCCATAAATGTTTAAAAAATTGGTGCACAAGTGAGAAGAAAAGCTGTAGTTAACTGAACTTGTCAATAGACCAACTTAAGCAAATAGCTAGCTTACCAAAGGAGGCCCACGATCCATCTAGATCCTCCTCTAATCCAAGCTTAAAAAATTTACAATTGGAAAGAAGGTGCACAAGGATGTATTCTACAATATGGGATTGCTGATAACTTACATCTAAGCTAAAATTTGAATACAACAAAATAAATTTACTGAAGTTAATTAAGTGGGGGTTAAAGTGAAGATGGAAAGAACATTTGATTAAAGTCTTTGTTCAAGAAAGATGAGAAATCCTCTCTAACTTCATGATTATAAAGTGAGCAGACATTTTGGTCATTTTGTATCTTTTATAATTCTAATTTGTTTTGTGTTAAAGTAAGCTAGTTGGTTTCATACCTTTAAAGCCAGCCTTGCATATAACAACCTATTGCAGGGGAAAGAGAGCCATCATTCTAAAGAAAAAGAGCAAGGAAAAGAGAGGGGTAAAAGATAATTGCAGGAAGAAAAGAAGGGTGAGGGTGTGCAAGGAGTCATCAATGGCAACACCAAAGCAGATATGGGAGCAACAGCAATCGCAGATGCAGCGAGTAAAGAACTCGGGAATTAACAGTGGCAATGGGAGTCCGATAAAAGATGACAAGGAAGAGGAGATGGCGAAATCTGCATTGGCATCGTTTCGAGCAAAAGAAGAAGAGATTGAGAGAAAGAAGATGGAGGTGAGGGACAAGGTTCAGGCTTACATGGGACGCGTCGAAGAAGCAACTAGGCGGTTGGCTGACATTCGAGAAGTAAGTCCTGAGAAAAAACAAAAAAATAAAAGTATCGGATCATGGTTTGGCAACTCGAATGAGATCATATGTAGCATCATCTTGTATATATTTACTCTGGCCTAAAAGAGAAGCAGTTTTAACGAAAAAACAGTAAATCTTTATGATATTATACAACATGACATTTTGTTTTAGAACATGGAGAAATCTGAACAGAAACAACATCCCATAATGTTGTTCTTGATTTAGCTCTAGGATACTTTTGTTTAATTTCTGAAAAAGAGTGAAGCAGTACAGCTAAGTTGGCTCAAATGGTTGTTTTTGATCATTAATTCATCTCTTCTTTTACTACTTCTAAGAAGGTTTCGAGAATCTTAGTAGAATTATAGTATCTATAAACTCAACCTTCCTTTTATATGGTACATGTTATTGCACTATACTTGTTCATGCGACACATGGTGGATTCTTTGAATTGATAAAATCTTCCAGGAGCTTGATTCACTCATAGATCCAATGAGGAAGGAAGTTGCAAATGTGCGCAAGAAGATAGACACCGCTAACCGGGAGCTGAAACCATTGGGACAGAGCTGCCAGAAGAAGGTGAAAAATATTGTATTCATTATGAACTATTACACTGTGTATCAAATGGCAATAGAGGGCTTAGTTAGTAATAATTTTGATTATTATTGGTATAACCTCTCATCATTTGATGCAACCAAATGGACATCTAAATGCTTCTTGAAGCTGAAAATTTACATGTTCTATTTCTGCAATTTTTGTTATCATTTTATCAGAACAGCATGACAGTTCAATATATATATATTCAAGTAGTTATAGTTGGTGCCTAGCCCCTCAAGAGTTTTGGTAATCACAGGAAAGAGAATACAAAGAAGCCCTTGAAGCCTTCAATGACAAGAATAAGGAGAAAGCTCAACTAGTTAGCAAATTAATGGAGGTGAATATTTGTTCTGCTTAACGGTTCAATAGGAGTATTAATTTACTTTGATCAAATCTTGCTATGACAATTTCTAATTAACATATTTCTTTTCCTTTTTTTTTCCTTTGTGTCAAATGCTGGTTTAGCTGGTGAGTGAAAGTGAAAAATTGAGGATGACGAAGCTGGATGAGCTGAGCAAAAATATCGAAACCCTTCGCTAAATTGTGCTGACTACAACAACATGATCTGCTTTGTGTGCTGTAATTAGACCCAGTTTTCTGATGTTTGGTACATTTGTTGTTTCTGTCCATGTTTTCACTGGCTCTTCATGGGAAGTTTTCTGATCTAGGAAAGTAGTCACTGAGCAGGTTTGTCACTAAACAGGTTAACTTTCTTGTACTGAATGTATGGATATGCTTGCTCAGCCACCATTGCATAGTGAATTGCTCATGTGTTTGTCAGTAAGCCACCTATCTAACTCAAAAAAGTGATGTGCCACCATAAAAATTTGGTCAATAATTTGAAGAATTCGATTCCAGTTTATCCCACTCAGAGGTCAGAACTTGCAACTAAGTCCATATTTTGATTCATCCAGTTCCTAAACCATTTGTGGCTTGTTTTTCTGTTACATTTTGTCCAGTAAAGATCTGGTTGCATTAGTGTCAAGATAAAGTAAAACCTGCCAAACAGGGAAGAGGAAATCATAATCTGAGTTACAAAATTCCTGATTCTTCATTACCATCTCTCTAATGCCTAGACACGAATCCCAGACCTGCCACCAGGTTACAAGGTCATTACTCATTAGCCAGTCAAGACATAAAATGAAGGGTTTCGGCTATTTGCTTTAACAAGGAACATTTCAATGCTTTTTTTCTTTAATATTTTCCCAATTCTGAGAATATTATTTCGTGACAGAGACCACCAAGCTAACTTATGTAATGGCATTTTATATGTGCTGCATCTTTTCCAAAAGAGCAAAACTCCAATGATTCTAATACTATATGCCAACTTGTAACAATACACCATGCAGCAAGTTGTTTTAGGTAACCAGTCACCAAAAACCTCTCTCCAGTGCATATGTTTCTTGTTAGGTCAGCTAAGTTACTTTGATTATTAATTAATCAATCTCTTTGACTCCTGTCCAGTGGTTTAATCCCACAAGGCCCTGTTCACTGTTTCTTTACAGACTCAGAATGGAAGGAGAAAAAGCACCCTACTTACTCCTAAGGCTTCCTTATCAAGTAAAATTCTTAAACAGCCATGTGCTTATATCTCCACTCCATAAGCATATCTGAACGCAGAAGCTTTTTTTTTTTTAATTTAGATTTTACAGAAACACGACTGGCTTTGTGCATCAGAGTTAATCAAAATGCAGAGGAGAATGTACACACGTTTACTCTAAAGCAGCTATATGCCAAGTTATGGTGATGCAAAGATTTGTTTTTTTATTATACTCAATTGCTTCAATACTAAATAAGCATAACACTTAAAAAAAGTATTCAATTGTTTAAAAACATTTAAATAAGTTTGTACTTTTTTATTATATTCAATTAAATTTATAAATATATATTGAATAGCAAAAAGAATTTATTAATAAGATAGAGTCCCACACTAGGAAGACTCTACTTGAAAAAAAATCAAAGTAGAACAAACAAATTTTTATATTTTTATTATGAATCAAATAAGCATTTATAATTAATAATTAATTAACTATTATTAGTTAAAACGTCATTTGTTATTTGATATCACATGATGTTGATAAAACATGTTAATATATTATAATGAATGATAACATGGTATATTAATATGACATAATTACGTGACCATGTAGTATTTTTACTCTTTACGTAAACACCACGTGATATAAAAATGATTTGTGATATTTTAATTAGTGATACTTAATTAATTATTAATTATAAAGTTTATTTAACGTAAAATAAAAGTATAAAGATTTTGATTAAATATAATAAAAAATAAAAATTTATTTATATTTTTTAAATAATTTAAATTTTTAAAAAATATTATACCTATGAAATACGTATGTTACTCTAACTCTGAGAATGAGTTATGAATATGAATTTTCAATTTGTTTTTAAAATTCTTTTATATATTTAAAGAATCAAACTTTCATTCTTATATCATGTGTTAAATGCGAATACTCTAAAAAAATAAAAAGGCGAAACAACATAAAAAAATACTATAACTTTCTTGTAGTGTCCATGTCTGACAATATGGTTATGAATCTCAACTTGTATGAACTTGGGCCTTGGCCCAAATGGCTCGTCCACCCCCAAAGAGGGTGGAAATCCTTGTAGCACTGGGGTTCAGCCTTCTATGATTTGAGGCATCGTCCCTCCGCAAGGTTCGTACTAAATGATCCGAGACTGGAAGAAAAGAAAAATGTGCGTCGATGGTTTGAACTTTAAAATAAAAGAATCCACGTGTTTTTGTTCTGATAAATGGGGTTACTTCCCGAGAAAAAAGTGAAAGGGCCGTGTGTGCCAAAGTGTAAGAAACCTTATCTGTACGTACGTGTCTAAAAAAAAGGGCTCCATGGAGATAGAGGGAGTCGCACTCGCTCAAAGCCGTCCTGCCCCAATCACATACTAATAATAAGCTTAACAATAATATACTCGTGTTTTCTTTCAAAAAAAAAATAATATACTCGTGTTTACTAGTATTAAAATGTCAAGAAATGGTCAATGGAACATCGTCAGAAAAATATCTAGCGGAGAGCATTGAGCAGTCGACAAGTGTCCGCTCCTCGCCACCGCTAATTAGTTCTCAGCCACAAAATTTCGGCTTATTTAAGTTAATTAATATTAGCTGCCTTTGAAGTAAAGATAGGGTAGAGCTAATATTTTTTTTCCTGAATGCATCGATGGCTCGATGCCCATCATCCAATCCATCCCTTTCCCTTTCACTTTCTTCAACTATTTTCTTGGTCCAATCAAATGCTGGTTTAACGTCATTCGATGGTGGCGCACTCGTGGTAGACTTTTGTACCCAATTGGTGCGCCCCTTTTGTTCTCTCTCTTTCTGCTCTCCATCCTTCCGCCGTTTATATATTATTAATGCTCTCTGCCTAACTCGCCCATACAAGCTCTCGCAAGGTTGGCTTCCTCTTTTGCCTTGGCCTTTTTTGCTCCTTTTTTTTTCTGTCATTGTGTTACAGGAGTTGACTTGCAATCTCCGAGAGTTAAAAGGCTGGAACCTTTTACGCG
Organism: Theobroma cacao; assembly: GCF_000208745.1. Classification (NCBI taxonomy): domain Eukaryota; kingdom Viridiplantae; phylum Streptophyta; class Magnoliopsida; order Malvales; family Malvaceae; genus Theobroma; species Theobroma cacao. The sequence continues at coordinate 34,575,895 of NC_030858.1, forward strand.
AATGACAAGGGTTTATCCCAACGCTAGCTTTAACGCCGGCGGCGATGCCATCTCCGTGACGCCGCCTAAGCTGTTAGTAGCTGATGATCAGAAGAGGGAGGCAGTTCTAACCGTCTGGACAAAGTCGTTGCTTTTCAACTGTAACGGCTTCACGGTGTTTGATGGTAAAGGTGATTTGGTGTACAGGGTGGATAATTACATGGAAGGCAACAAGGGTGAGATCCTTCTCATGGATGCCACTGGCAAGCCTCTCCTCACCATCCGCCGCAAGGTACCTTGTTTTGTTTAAATCTAAATCAAGTAGGCATAGTTTGGCATTGGGGTTAGAATAAAGTTAGGATCGTGTGATTGCTTTTGTCGTTAAATTCATTAGTATATGATAAAATTAATCCAAGGATGCTGTTGTTTCAACGTCTATGTGATCAGAAAATGAGCCTGGGGGACAGCTGGCTGGTTTACGAGGGAGAAACCTCAGTGAATCCCCGACTTTCAGTCAGGAAATCGGTGAACATCCTAAACAGCAAGTGCTTGGCATACGTTAGCCCCGGCAGCACCAACAACCGAAACAACAACATCATGTACGAGATCGAGGGGTCGTATTCCCAACGATGCTGTGCCGTCTACGATGACAAGCGGCGGTTAGTAGCAGAGATCAAGCGGAAAGAGGCTGTCGGAGGAGTCGCCTTTGGAACCGACATCTTCCGCCTTATCGTTCAGCCTGACAACATCAGGACGGACTATGCCATGGCTCTCGTCATCCTTCTTGATCAAATGTTCGGATCCTCGAGGCGCCGCTCCACCTAACTCTTGCCTTGCTATGTTCTTCTGCGAAACACACACACACTCTCTCTCTCTCTCTCTCTCTATATATATATATATAATCATAGCAACAATTTTCACATTCCAAGCATCATCATATTTGGTTCTATGACCTTCCCCACCCAATCGTTTACCTTTAACGAAAAAAATTAAATAAAAAAAAACAAGAAACTTGTTTTTGCTCTTGGAGGTTGGTTTTTGCGTTTTAGATAAAAAACCAAGCTCCCAGCGGGGATGTATATACATTCAACAGCAAAATAATTTTTCTGTTTTCTTTCCTGAAAGTGCTGTGGAGATCTGGGTTTTTCCTTCATAGAGGACGATTGAAAAATATTACAGATCCAATTAAAGTTGCCTTTTCCCCTATTTATGTTTTATATTTGCTCTGTCATGGCTGCAATTTTTCTTCTTTCTTTCACTCATATTTCTTAGAATTACAATCGTGATGGAATCTGTAGTCCATTGGAACCCATAGACACAAAGCACATTTTGGACCACACCATTCCACTCTTATTTCAGGACGATCTACCGTAAGGAATCGAAAACGAATCCAAATTGAAAGCGAAAATTGTAAAGGAATGGAAATTAAAAGGAAACAAAAGCAAGCGAGGTCGGCAGTGAAGTTGACTTGAGACATGTTGCTGTGCTTGATCTTTCTCATTATTGCGTGACTTAGCTTAATTTTTTGGGATTTTTTATTCAAATTTAAGTCACCGGCCTTTCGTGGATTGTCACGTCACTTGGGCTAAAACTTCTATTTGAAAGAAAAAACCAAGAGGCGTTGCTTAATAAAATTGAAGAGAATAATAAGATGTAATATCTAAATATTTTTAAAATTATTTAAGAAAATTTATATAAGTGATTATTATTTTATTATGTTTAATAGAATGTTTGTATTTTTATTTTGAACCAAATAAGTATTTATTATTAACTGTTGACCAATTATTGTGATATGAAAATATAATCATTTAGTGTTAACGTGATATATTAATATATTATCAAGAATGATGATGTGGCATGAAAATATAATTATGTAGTATTTTTCACTTTTCACATTAGTATTACGTGAATATATAATAACAAGTATTATTTTGATTAATGATAATTAATCAAATATTAATTATAAAGATCTCTTGAAAAAAAAATTATAAGAGTTTATTTAACTCAAAATAAGAGTATAAGAGATTTGATTAAATGAATAATAAATGTTTATTTAAATTTTTTAAAATAATTAAGAGACTTTTCCCTATGTTGTGTTCGATAATAACATCTCGTTTGACTAACAAGAAAGAAGCAAAGCACACGGTATACGGATCTTGATTATCTTGGTATTCAGTAAGGAGCTTCAATTCAGTTACCTGTACAAAATTATGCTCAAAAAGCTAGACGAGCATGAACTCCTCATAATTTTTCACAGTTCCTAGATCCTGCTAGATGGCCTGGATGCCTTACCAAAGCTTCTCCACTAACAAGGCTTTACTTGTACTTCTAAGACAAATTTTGTTCAAATAAAGGCTGCAAAATGTCCTGTATTCCTTACTTAACAAGCTGCAAAAGCTTCTCTCTCTGCTGCCACCTCTCTCTCGTTGCTCAATTCTTCAGCTTTGGTTCTTACCTTTTCCCCTTCTTTTAGAACAACTTCATAGATCACTCTTGCCATCTCCTCTCAGGAGTTTTCATTTTATCTTGGCACCTTCCATGTCTTACAATATTTGCTTGTGGTGTCCCTCGGATACCCCGACCATGCCTCTGTCCCTGATTCTCCTTACAAAAACATCTGATAAGGCATCATTAATTTACTTCCAAAGGAAATATATGCAACCCAAGGTGGTTTATTCTTGTTCAGCCATAGCATGACCGCCGCGTCATCATCTCCATATGCAGATTCTTGAACAAGAGTGCCAACAGGATTCATCTCCTCTCCCACTAATTCACGAAGATAAGCCACATACCTGGCTTTGTAGATCTTGGCTAGATCTATAACGGGTGAAATGTGTGGCCATGAGCTAACCAGGGTAACATGAGAATACTTGTTTTCTGTTGTGCTGTCGACATGAGTGATCTCTTTGGTAACTTTAACAAAAACAAGACAAGGATTTTAGGAACCTTTCGAGGCTCACTAGACTTTTTTATATACCAGTACAGTGCATGTGCCTATTACAGATGTGAGGGCTTTCCCAATAAAGAAAGTGATTACTACATACAGATATCAAGATCAGAATTAGTCAAAACTTTGGTAGTCTGATTTGTTTATATGGTCGAGGTGTAGCATTAATGGAGAATGGAGACAACCACTTAATTTTTAGTGACCTTGGACATTTTAAGAGTCAAATTATGAGCCTTCTGCTTGGCTGATTGTTTTGTTTGGAGCCTAGAGTTTGCCAACTAGGTCTCAACTGTCAACATATTTCAGAAAGGTTTACATGTCGGTCATCATCGTCCTAGAATATAGTTCTTGCTCAAGTTTGGCCTTTTTCATTTTCCTTCAGCTTTTCTTATGATCACTTCATTAGGATTAGAGAATTTGAATTTTCCGATTAACACAGGTACATTTTGGAGAAGATCAAAAGTGAATGATGTAAGACAAAGTTGAACTTTGGTTCTTAAATTATGAAAATATCAATTCATTGGATTAATTAATGTTAATTTTCATTAACCAAAGGCCACCGCAGAGAAATCTACTAGCTAGGCTTTCTAGAACAATAACAGCAGAACAAAGATATATCTGCAATCTAAGCAACAAACGATTTCTGGCTAATCCTGAAATTTACAAATAAGTCTCTGTTCCTTCAAGATTACTGAAGCAACTAAAAATTGCAACTTTTATTAGAAAGAATAACCACGAAAAAGAAATGCATAGATTGAATTCTGCTTATTAAAGGCCTGATCTGTCGCATGTATTTAGGGAGTCTTTGATGCTTTCATAAGCTATTATTAAGCTGCAGTATTTGGTCCAGTGCTACGTTTGTCTCTTCTTCTCCTTTCACTCTCAATCTTTCACCGAGGTCTGTAGCTCTAGCCTTCAATTCTTTCCCCACTTCTTGCACCATCACTTCATTGATAATCCTTACAATTTCCTCACTTTTAAGCTTGCCATTCTCTCTTGGCACCTTCATGCCCACACCAAGCTCTGTCACCAACTTGGCATTAAAAAGTTGATCATGCTTCATAGGCATGGCTATGATTGGAACACCATAGATCATCCCTTCTAGTGTTGAATTCCACCACAATGACTCACAAACCCCCCTATGCTTGAATGCCCAAGTATTTTTGCCTGTGGAGCCCATCTTTGCAATATCAAGCCTCCCTCCTCAAATCTCTTTGAACAGCATTCCGATAAGGCTTCAGGGGTACAAATGTTATGATCTCCACCTTGAAATCTCACAACCCATATAAAGCTCACCTTGCCAAGTTCTAGCCCAAGAGCTATCTCCTCCTCCTCTTCCTTTGAAAGAAAACACTCACTTCCAAAGGAAACTGAGACAACTGAAGCAGGTTCCTTCTTGCTCAGCCATTGAAACAGGAATCACCTGCTTCCCTAGTAAAACAGACATATAATCAATGTACGAAGCTTCAGTTATTCTTGATGACGTGATCAATACCATGTTAGGCGATCTTCCTAAGCATTCCAAGAAACTGTGTTTGTTTGTGATACCATTATTAGTACCATCAAACCACTGGAGAGATTTCTTGAATTCAGCTTCCTGGATAGCATGTTCCATGGTAGGGTTCTTCACATAGTGGGCCGCAGAAGAGCTACCTGTAGCACCAGTAGCTATGGACATGACAGCTCTAACATCCTGCTCATTAGCTGCTGCTGCTGCCCCTGGTTGCAAAAAATCATGGATGACTAAATTGGGCTTAAGGGTCCTTAGGACATTGCAAAACGTAGGCTTTGCTGCATCAAAGGCCGCTACAAGAATGGGGAAGAGGTGGGGAGGGAGATCCCTGGTGGTGTGGTGGTGTGGAGGCAATTCTAATAATGAAGGAAGGTGAAGATCTATGAATTGAATCAAAGAGGACTCACCTTTAACATTTTTTCTTATGAGTTCTAGATTGATGGGTGTGGAACAAAAATATATGTTGAAATTTCTGCTTGAAAGCCTCTTGGCAAGCTCAAGATAGGGTGAGATGTGGCCCTGAGCTAAACATGGTAGCATGAGGGCACTTGAATTCTGTTGTTGGATATCCATCACTCTCTTGTTGGTCTATGCAGTCTGCAAGTTTGTTTTTTCTTTTCTTAGAAGTTTGAACGCATAGCAGGAAGAGAGGGCTAAAATGATTGGAATTAGGAATTGGAAATGGAAATGGGTTCAGATGGATTCTACCTAGGCATCATGATGCTTAGCAAAAGAACCAGACTACCAACAAAGATGTTTACATTTATTTGTTCTTTAGCCACATATAGGGTCACAATTGTATCTTTAATAAAATCAGGATAAAATGACCTGAATGGCATAGTCCAAGATATATAATGGCTATTCCTCAACATCAAATCCATCAACAGTGTTTTAAAAGAAGCTAAAATAACCTTTGAAATAGAATGTAACAAACTAGTTAACAGTGTTTTTATTATTTTCAATAAATAAAAAATTAAACTCTATTAAAACAGATCATAAGATTCAAATTAAAAGAAATAAATAAAGCAAAATAAATTTTTATTAATTAAAAATTAAAAATAAATAAAATCAAAAGAAAAAAATGGAATCAAGGTAGCCCAAACCCATTTTTTATGCCCTTTGTGTTGGGCTGTGTGATCCTGCCCAAAACAACAAGCCCACCACAAAGCTAGCTTCTTTCTAACCCAGCAAAGATTCAGGGACAGAGTCACGACGCAGACGCCCAGGAGAGAGATGGAAGAAAGCAGTAAGGCGCCTGCAAGATCCCTTAACCCTAACGGTGGAGGAGAACCCAAGAAGGAAGAAGAGAAGCCTAAGGTGGTCGTAATAATGGGTCCAACTGGGTCAGGAAAATCACGTTTAGCCATTGATTTGGCAACTCATTTTCCTATAGAAATCATCAATGCTGATTCCATGCAAGTCTATCAAGGCCTTGATGTCCTCACCAACAAAGTTCCTCTCCATGAACAAAAAGGTTTTGGTTCTTATATTTTTCCTCAAATTTTTAGGTATATTTTGTTGATTTTCTTAATGGGTTATTTATTTTGTCTAGGAGTACCACATCATCTGTTGGGTACTGGGAGCTCAAATATGGAATTCAATGCTAAGAGTTTCAGAGATTCTGCAATTCCTGTGAGTTGAGCTTTTTCTTTTCTATTGTTTTATCATGTCTGTTCTTTCACATGTATTGATGCTAAATGCTTTTTTATGTTTTTTGTTCACTATCATTTAATCTTTATTTCATTTGTGTAATTTTAATTTCAGATCATTAGTGATATATTATCTCGCAACTGTTTGCCAGTCATCGTTGGAGGCACCAATTACTATATTCAGGTTAGCAATTGTTACTTTATGTGATTGATCATCTTTAGCAAATTCTTGTGGAGTTTATAGCACTGGCATGGTTTAAGCCTTCTTCACTTTTCACCTTTTTGACTATTACTATGCTAGAAACTAAGTGTTTCTCTAAGGAAAAAAAACTTTTTGTTATATTAATTTATTATTCTGTGGTGGAGTTTGGGGTTAGAGAATTTTGTTATTTACAGTGGACAATATGATGGTTGACGATGTTCGTTCAGGCAACGCACACATTTTATAGCACGCTATCTTGTGCATACTTTTCCAATCCTCAAACATAGCTACTTCTTTACTGTTCTGGGGGAACTCTCTCTCTCTCTCTCTNCTGAGGTACGTCTCTCTCTCTCTCTCTCTCTCTGTCTCTCTCTCTCTCTCTCTCTCTTTATGTCTGTGTCTGTTTCTTTTTTTCCTTTGTAGTTTTGCCTCTTCCATTAATTGAGAGGACAAGCAAATTAGCTTTTGGTCGCTTGCGGACATTGTGAAAATTAATGTTAACCCTCACATGCAGGCACTTGTGAGTTCATTCCTTTTTGATGATTCAGCAGAAGATACGGATGAAATCGACTCAAGCAGCCTTCCTGGTATGTAGGAATCCTGTTGCTTTGAATCAGTATTCTAAATTATTATGCTAGTGACATTGTTTAATTTATCACAGGAAATGAGGAGATCAATCATATGCCTGACTTCCAGACAGATAGTTGCAACTATAGCTATGATCTTCTTAAACAACTTGATCCAGTTGCAGCAAACAGAATCCATCCAAATAATCAGCGTAAGGTTAGGGACCAAGTTTTCATGTTTTCTTTACTTAATATGCATAGACAAGTCTGCATTTATTGTAGGCTTATATTGTTCAGTTAATGGATATGGTGCTGGGTTTTGTTATTTTATATATTTGCTACTTATGCCTGCCAAATATTGCTTTGTGTCTTAATCAAAATCATTTGTTAAAATGAAAATTCAGATTGAGCTAAGTGTAAAAGCACGAGCATATGATGAATTATGTATTGGCTTTTTGGATTTGGTAGTATATTTTGCCAGAGATATTATTGGAATAAAACTCAGTTTTTTGTTTCTTTGGTAGCATTTGGTATCATTTTCAAGATCAACATGGTAATCTATTTCCTTGTTCTCTTATTACTACGGTGATCTTATCTCTCCTGATTTGGAATCACCTTGTTTGGTAAAAACTATTATAATATAAAATAATTACAATTTTGGGAGGAAGCAAGTTTTAATTCATGCATTAAAACTGTAATATTGACTATATTTAATTTTATATATCGCTTCATCTTGATGATAATAGTATTCCACCCTTTTGGATGGGAATTAGATCACTTTCCCAGGCAGTGACCTAATCACTGTTGGTGATCTAAGATCACTGCCACATATAATCCCGAGTTCTTACCATGTGTAGATCACCATGGATTTTGGGGTAATCACCCCATACTAAACACTGCCTTACAGTATAACTCAGCAAGTTAGACACAACCTAATGGCTTGAGAGTCCTAGCCTGTGAAGCTTATTAGGCAAACTTGAAGTTAAGGTAAGCTTACGGCTTGCTTTGCATAACCAGTTACTTTTAGCTATACAAAGCACCACTTGCTGAAGCTTGTTCTGTTACTAGAACTTAAATGCTTATTTGTTCTCCAGAATGTTTCAAGAGTTTCTGAAATGTGCCTGAGACTTGGTTGTAGAGGTTCTTATCTAAGATGTACCTATTTAAACATTCCTGAAATTGGTTCAATTTTGCAGATTAATCTATACCTTAGTTTGTATGCTCGTTCTGGAGTTCTTCCCAGCCAACTTTACCAGGGAAAGGCTGCAGAGGTTAGTGTTCCTTAACTCATGTTTATGGATCTTGATTATGTGTACCACTGTACATTTTAACTTTTTCTTCCCTATCTTTTGATTTCTTTTACAAGACTTATTGCTGTTTTGATTTAGAAAGACTGAGCAGAAATAATAACCATTAAGATTAAACTTATATTTCTTGATGGGGAGATGATGCTGTGGTGACCTACTTGCTTTTTAATTTTGTTAAAATCTTGCATGTGGCAGGACAGAAATGGGGTCGAGTTGATACTTCTAGATATAATTGCTGTTTTATATGTGTTGATGCCGCCATGCCTGTCCTGGATCGATATGTGGAACACAGGGTAGACTGCATGATAGATGCTGGGTTGCTTGATGAAGTTTATGACATTTACAATCCCAATGCAGATTATACTCTAGGTCTCCGACAGGCCATTGGTGTTCGAGAATTTGGGAATTTTCTTAGAGTTTACCTTTCTGATGGCAGGGATGATGAGACAAGTGATTCTTCTGATGGGACACCCTTAAAGCTGTCAACAAGGATGGATGATAAGTTGTTGAAAGAGAATATAAGGGCAATACTGAAGTCCTCTAGTGAAAACCCACAAAAAATTCTGCTAGAAGAAGCCATTGACAAAGTAAAAGCAAACACCCGAAGACTTGTTCGGCGTCAAGTAAGTTTATCCTTTCACATTTTTCATGATTTTGGTAGACGTGAATTACTGTTGGAAACTTTTCAGTGCTTTTGGCATCTCAAAACAATAATAAATTTTTGGATCCCTGAGATACTCCATTTTCAAAAAAAATTTCAAATTTCTTTCAGGATTTTGTCAAATTTAGTCTTTGACTTGTGCTTTCATCTACATCTTCCTTTTACAGATGCTTCTGATCCTGCCCCTTCCTTTTACAGATGCTTCTGATCCTGGATAATTATAAATTACTGAACAATATTTTCCATTCAACTAATCTGATTCTATATGACTTTGTCAATATAACACAAGCAGATTTCGTTATTGGTGACTCTAAAATCTTTTGCAGATATAGAGCATTTACGTGTCAAATTTTTTGCTTTGGAAATTGAGTTGTTTCTGGCAATTTTTAAGTCCATACTCTGAATCAGTTAACATGATACCAATGTGGGAGTTTGGTGGCTGTATATGTCAATTTGTGGAACTTATTAACATCCACAATGTTGTTTTGCAGAAAAGGAGGCTCAATCAACTTCACAAATTGTTTGGATGGAATATAAATTATGTTGATGCTACAGAGTCCATATCAGGTATCCTTCTGCAGTCCTTTCCATTTCCTATGTTTACTTTTCTGTGGAACAACTCATCTTCTTTGTGCTCAGATGAACAGCACTGATAATTTATGTTTCTATATTCCAGGCAAATTGGACGAGTGTTGGGCAGTGCAAGTGGTTGGACCTGCTGTGAAAATTATTAGATCTTTCCTCAATGAAGATGATAGGACAGATTCTACTTTGGATGGAGAAAGTAAAACTATAATGGGTACAGTCCAAAGGGACTTGTGGACTCAATACACATGCAAGGTCAGCTATGGCTGAAACAAAATCCGTTTGTACATTTCATTTACTGTTATGTGTTAGAATCTGCTGGCTGATTAGATGAAGGTTCTGGTTTTAAAATTTGTGACCTTATTATTTTTAAAATTAACAGGCCTGTGGAGATAGGGTACTTAGAGGAGCACATGAATGGGAACAACATAAACAGGGACGTGGGCATCGAAAACGAATTTCACGGCTCAGGAAGTCTCAAAGTTTCTCCTTAGTAGAGCAGCATGAAGAACATCTTATTCTGTAACATTTACTCTCCTAAATAGGATAATGTTATCGATAAACTGCATTCATCCAAGGTAGCTTGCCTAGGAGGATAACGTAAACCATTGTAGTCTAAAAACACCTACTCTGTCCCTTTTAAAGGTTTTTACCTTTCCTGCCGGCCCTGAGAATGAAAATGCACGCTCTTTTTATCACGGGAATCTGATGCAGCAGATTTGGCTTTTAGTTTACACCTAAATTTTAGTACTTTTCTGCTCATTTTCAGGACTTGCATCCACACCTCTGTCCTGATATCTGATCATTGCTTGACTTAGTTGGGTTTCATCCTGAGTAATCCTTGTAATTGTAAATGTCAAAACAAAATTTACTTTGAACCTGTCAAAACAGATGGCCGGAGAGCATAAAACTTTGGCAGAAACATGTGTATCTAATTTACAACCTCTCTATTCAGTCATCCTATAAATTGATTAACTTTTACAAGATTGAACTTAAGCAAATAGGATGTATGTAACCTCCTTAATATCTTGACTCAAATCTTTATATGAATTAAAAAAAAATAGATAAAGAAGGATACAAACTCACATACCATCAAACTCTCATTCCTCCAAAAGAAAGAAACAATACTAATAACAGCAAAAAACCCATCTTTAAGTATAGTATTTAAAAAAATATTTAAATTATTAAAAAAATTAAATAAATTTTTATTTTTACATGACATTTAATTAAGTTATTATATTTTTATTTTGAATTAAATAAACCTTTATGATTAACGTTGACTAATTGTTTAAAATGTCACTTGCTATTTTATATATGCATACCATATTAACATCACATGACATTTAATGATAAGTGATATTTTAACTAACAATAATTAATAAATTATTAGTAATAAGGCTTATTTAATATAAAATAAAAATATAAAAATTTCTTTAAATTTCTTTAAATAATTCAAAAAAAATTTAAATTAAATACCTAACAAAAACCATTAATCTAAATTGCAAACACAATTTACTTTCTTATTATTTTTTCTTATAATATTTAATATATCTGAAATTCTGTTTTAATCAATATGTTGACGTGTATCCACAAATATTTTAATAAAGTTAAAAAATATATCTTAATAAAAATATGAAATATAAAAATGGATTAAATAGATGTGATAATAGTGGCATTGTCATTTGGTATCGTCACATTAGCATCATCCGTCGACATCCTCATTCAACATTAAGTAGTAATTGGAAAGGGCATAAAAACGAAACCATAGAAAAGACCCGTCGTTCTTAATGCCAGTGGTTACTCACTGCTTACGTGCCACAGCATGTGTAACGTTTTTTATTCAATGGACTACCAAAGGAACAACATCTTTTTGACCATCAATCAGATCTGTTTATCATTAAAATTTTCAAATTAATTCCTGCTTGTCTCAAGCCTTTTATTAAATTTGACTTTTCTTTTAGACATGATTCCCTAGCTTTCCCAACTTCGCATTAAAATTTTTTTGAATTACAGATGCTGAGATTTACGGAAAAACGTTGGGCTACATACTTAAAAATTAAGATTTTATTTTGTGAAGAGAACTTCCCATAAAAAACCAAAGTGAAAACAGAGATTAAGAATCGAAATCCCTCGCTGAGCAAAGAAACAACTTATTTCCTTCTGAAATTCATTAATGGCCACCAATCTGAGCCGGTGGTTTAACATAGAAATGTTGTTGATGGGGCTTTGATAGGGACTGACCCAACTGCTTCAACGAGATTAATGCAATGATGTAACGATTCCGACATGAATTTTCCACCACGGAAGCAGTCCACCAAGGAAGCCTAACATGTGGAACAATGCAGTCCGCTCGAATATATTTTTGCAACCTTTTTTTCAGCACGAGAGAAATTAGATTTGCTTTCACATTACTTCAGTCAACGTAGGAAACATCTTGGTCCTAGCGGCCCACCAAGGGAGGAGAACCAAGCACGATTGGGTGCACCTTTTTGTTTGACTCTTTATCACTTTAATAACCAAAATTAAGCAACGAGACCCTTCGGATTTTAAGTGTTTTTGTTTGACTCTAAACTTTATACATGGATTTCAAGTATGAACCCAAAAATAAAGAAAAAGATCCCATACTGGAGAAGTATTCGTACAATGAAGAGCTCATTCTTGTCCTTGAATTTTTTATGTATGTTTTCCTCTACCATCCCTGTGTATTCTTTAACAAGACCCTCCCTAGTTTTTAAGTGGTTTTTTTTTTATTGTCTTAAATAATTATTAGGTTTATATTTGATCTACTATCAGTGTATACATGGTCAGCTCACCAAAATGTATCACCTTGTTAATGAAGTAAAATAAAAAACTTTAGACACTTAAAATTAAATATTAAAAAATTTATAATAACTAATTAAACAAAAAAATAAAGTATTTTCATTTTTCTATCTCTCTCAATTGTTCTTTTTCTTGTTTTCCTTGTATCAGCCAACTCCATTATCTTCTTTTTCTATTAAAATTAAATTTTACAAAATTGTGCAACTTTAAGAGCAATTTTTAAATTATTTTCTTATTCTTTTGAAAACCTATGAGAGATTGAGGAAACATACTTTGCATAAAAGAAGATTGAAGAAACAAAATTCAAATAAATAAATTTTATTAAGTTAACAGATTTACTTCCAGGTAACATGATTAAGCCAAATATTGTTCTTTTCCTAAAAGTCATATTCGGTTGAAATGCTTTGATTGGAATACGCCGTAGGATTTTATTTTTACTTAATTTTTTTTTAAATTTTATTTTTTCAATTTAAAAATTATGACTTTTTTTTACTTGTAAATAATAAAATAATTCTAAATATATTTTTTTAAAATTTTCATCATTGTGTGTCTCTTTTCCATTTTTTAAGTTGATAAATGTTACATAAAAAGTAATTTTTTAATTATTATTTAATTAAATTAGATTATGATATTTTTTTATTTTTTATATTTTAATTATTTGAGGATAATTATGACGTTTTATATTTGTAAAAAACTGTTGACTAATGGTAATGAATAGTCAAAAAATCTAACGGTGCATTTGGAAATAAAAGGGATTAAATTGTCATTTAGAAGTGTGTTTAGGGGAATTTTGTATTTTACCGGAATTATGGGACACTAACTCAATTCTTAATTAAGAAAACAACCGATAGAAACGAAGAACTATAAAAAGAAAGCAGGAAAAGTGACAAAGCTACTAAAATCTAAAGGATTCAATCATCGACAAGACAAGTATTCATGTTTTATAAAAAAGTATTCAAAACGACAAAAATCACTGGGACATACTTATTGCTAGGTTTAGCAATTACTTAATCAACCTTCTGCTTTTATCGATTACTAACTTAATGTTAGATTTAGTAATTGCTTAATCAACCTTTTGCTGTTTTCAATTATTAAAATATGATTCGTGCCTTACACATGGGCTTCTTTGCACCCCTCTTTCTCTCACTTTGCTTCAACATCTTTTGTTTATCTCTTTTTATCCTGAAATAGAGGAAGTAAACTTATCCGAAGTCGTGAATATCTCTCTATCTCAATCTTTCTTCAAGATTGAGCTTTTATAGTTGTTGTGTTTCACAAAAGTATTACCTTCTCTTTAGAAAGAAAGAGAAAAATTGAGACCAGCTCCATTTGTTTCTATTCTCATTTTTTTTTCTGTCTTAGAAAAGATTCAAAAAAAAAAAAAACAAAGTCTAACCTTTGTGTGATATTTGTTGTAAATTCATCTTCTTCTGCTTTTTCTTCAAATCTGTTACCAACCCTTTTTTTTCTTTCTCTCTGTTTCTACTATTATACTGTGGTAGAATTGTTCAAAAGCATTTTTTATTTTTTTATTTTACTCACTCGGGTGGGCAATTTAAGATTTTTATTGGAAACCTGTTTCTGCTTTAAAACCCTTCTTCTTGAAGCCAACCTGTTGGAGCTTTAAAACTCTCTCCTTGAAGTCTTACACGTGGCAAAATGGGCAATTTAGGGTTCTTATCTTTTGCTTTCAGTCACAGCATTTTAATTTGACTCTTGAGCTTTACCCACAGACCTTGAGAATTTGGGATTTCTTTTGAAAACGGTGCTTGTGATTTAAAACCCCTTTTTTCAAGACTTTTATTGTTTTACTTTGAGTCACAGCTTCAAAACGCGGCCTCTTGCTGAGCTGGTACGTGACAAAATGAGAATTTTAAGCATGTAAAGATACTTACACAACGAGTAAAGAAAGCTTACTTTTCCTCTTTATTCTTTTTTTATCTATATGTTGGATTTTTACTAACTACTTGAAACTTTCAACACTTGCTCTTCGGTACTGCAATTTTGTATCTAATCAAACGATACCTAAATATCTCATGAAACAAAGTCCAAATACATCAGACTTATTAAAGATGTTATTATAAGGTCGGGTGGTCAACAATTTTGAAGGTCAAAAAGTTTCCAGTACGATAAACTCATTATTCCAATTCAAAGAATTTGGGGAAGTCAATTTACTTGAATCGGCAGGATGGATAAGAATCATGAATGAGCATGCATTTTAATTATTTAGTTATTTAGTCCTGAAGGCTGTTATGTGATGTAACAGTAAGGACAAGGACTGAAAGGGGACCGACCCCACATGGTTATCACCTTTTCTATAAACTGATTTCGCTTTTGACTGCTCTATATTTGAAGCCGTTCAAATGTCACTGTTATAAATGGTAATCCGTCTCGCATTTCACATTTCCTCATGAATTTCATCGAATTCCTGTTTTTTTCTTTTTCACGTGTTACAAATAAGCCGTGCCGCCCCGTGTCCGCCCCCATGTCCAATTCGCGGATTTGATTCTTTCCAATTCCCCCTCCCTCTCTTCCGTTTCTGACCCCTTCTAACTATTCCTTCCTATATTATATCTATTTATATATATATATATATGTATTAGTCTCTTCACTTCACTCCTGCTTGCTTCACTACTCTTTCCTTTGCTTTTTTTCTTCTACTAATTAACTCATAACTTGAAAGAATTATCTTTTTGGGGAATTAATTCTCTTTTTTGACTACAGCTACATGGAGCACTTAGAGCTTGATTCTTCTTCACCTTCTTCTTCATCTTCATCATGCAAGTCATGCAGCCCTGATTCAGAATCCTCATCGGCTGAGGCATTGCCAGTTTCGCATAAGCGAAAAGCTGGTAGGAAGAAGTTTAAGGAGACGCGTCACCCGGTGTTTAGAGGTGTCAGGCAGAGAAAAGGGAATAAATGGGTGTGTGAAGTGCGTGAGCCTTACAAGAAATCAAGGATTTGGTTGGGGACTTTCCCTATTCCTGAAATGGCAGCTAGGGCTTATGATGTTGCTGCCTTAGCGCTTAGGGGCAAGTCTGCTGCTCTCAATTTTCCTGACTCAGCTTCGGTTCTACCTCGAGCCAAGTCTTCTTCAGCTAAGGATATACAGAGGGCTGCTCTTGCAGCAGCTGAGGCTTTTAGACCAGCAGCCCATTGTACTTCTTCAGCATCTGCAATTTCTTTGTCACTTGACATCTCTTCACATACAACAAGTTCAAGAACAATTGAACCAGAATGCTCGTCAAGCCAAATTTCCAATGCGACGAACCAAGACAAGGTTTTGGAACCTTGTTTAGTAGAAATAAAACCTATTGATCAGAATGAAGAAAAGAAAGTTTTAGATCATTCTTTAATGGATCATATGCCATCAAGTGAGACATTGGAGAACAAGCCTAATCAGTCTAATCCGTTGTTCGTCGATGAGGAGGCACTGTTCAACTTGCCAGGGTTACTGGATAGTATGGCAGAGGGTATGCTCCTCACCCCACCAGCAATGCAAAGACAAGTTGACTGGGATGATGATACAGCTTTTACCATGAACATTGATTTATGGGATTGACAGGAATCATAGAGTTATCAGTTTTAGGTTGCATTATTCTGCTCTTTCCCTTTTTTCTTTTTCAATAAGTTATTGGCCAGATAAACAAGAGGGTATATTAGTGTACATTCTAACACCGGCTAGTAACTGTACCAATTACATCTCTAAGCCAATGACAATTGTAAATTTCTTTCAGCTCATCCTGCCTCATTTCCAATCCAATAGTTGTAGGTGAATTCAGATGATCTAGAGATTCCTAGAGGTATGATGTTTGCAGTACATACAGCTGTACAATCCAAACCAGACTTGAATAAGGTTATTTTCAATGTGATATATGATTTCTCAGCTACTATTTTGTTTTTTTTTTTGTTTTTGGAAGAAGCTACTGTTTTGTTGGTGTCTTTATTTTTTTATTTTAAATTTAGAAGTGAAAAAAGACATGTTCTTAAGAAATTCAATGTCAGTGCGATATCTTGTCAAGATTAAATAGAAGAGAAATGTGAAAAGAAAAGTGTATGCATATATACCTTTAATATCTAACTTATATTTCTCTTCGATAAGTATTTTTGAATAAAAATTAAAAACTTTTGAAAAAGTTAAACATGCGACAAGAAAATATAATGGCACCTTTTCTTGGCACATGCATGAATAGAAATGCTCTTACTATCATATGAAATTGATATGTTTGGAATCTGGATTGATTTTCTTTTTTAGTCATTTGTTCAATTTTTATTATACTCTATAAATTAATTACATTCTATTTGCTTAGGGTTTATATCGAAACCTCATATAATAAAACATAAATAGCCAAATTTAAGCATTAAAAAATTACAAACAACTTACCCTTTAATTAGCATTCCTTATAATTAAAGGTGCAATTGAAGAAATTTTAATTCTATATATTGACCTTAATATAAAGGCCATGTCATGCTAATAATGGCTAGGCAATTTTTAAGTAATTATAAAGTAAATATATAACCTGCCAAGGGGATGTATATTGATCATCCATTAACTGTTTGTAGATCAAGAACAAATATCAAGCATGTTGGCTCCAAATTAAACATGCATGAGGGCGAGCTAGCTTGAACGAGGATGGAGGAGCTCGACCCAACCCATGGGAAGTTTGAAAATGGTGTTGTTGAAGAAGAGTTTGTAGAAGATATTTTCTTTGATATTAGAACTTTCAATTCTTGGTAGTTACACATACTCAACAATTCATCAATGATCTTCATCTCACATACATATATATATATATTTGTAGAAGATATTTTCTTTAATATTAGAACTTTCAATTCTTGGTAGTTACACATACTCAACAATTCATCAATGATCTTCATCTCACATACATATATATATATATTTGTAGAAGATATTTTCTTTAATATTAGAACTTTCAATTCTTGGTAGTTACACATACTCAACAATTCATCAATGATCTTCATCTCACAATACATATATATATATATATTTGTAGAAGATATTTTCTTTAATATTAGAACTTTCAATTCTTGGTAGTTACACATACTCAACAATTCATCAATGATCTTCATCTCACATACATACATACATATATACATACATACATATATATATATATAGTGGTGGCTAAAGCTAGCTAGAGAAGACAAAATAAAACCTAATTTCCAAGGTACGAGGAACTTACTTGCAGCTCCAGCATGAAACGTATCCACTTCTTGTAGTTGAAAGTTGAAA
The DNA here is from genome assembly GCF_000208745.1 of Theobroma cacao. NCBI lineage: Eukaryota > Viridiplantae > Streptophyta > Magnoliopsida > Malvales > Malvaceae > Theobroma > Theobroma cacao. Next base: position 34,593,378 of record NC_030858.1, read on the forward strand.
CTATCTATCTATGTGTGCAATCCAACTTTAAGACTTGTAAATTACTTGGGCTATGTACCAAAGAAAGCCACGTGGTCTTCAAAGGAAAATATAACTATGTTAATGTATCTGCCACTAATTTTATATATCACAATATCCGTATTTGGTATGAGAAACGTGTATGCCTTTTTTTGTATATAGTAATTAATATATACTCTTATTTCTTTTGTCCACATTAATTATCAAAATCAATCATTTCCTTGTAGGGATTATATATAGTTGCTTAAGCTATTTGTTTTCTTTAATTTTGATTTGCCATTTAATTTGTCACCATTGCAACAACCTTTGTTGTCATTATCCAGCTTGCTCAAGTAGACGAGTTTCGACTGAACCACACAAAAAAAAGTACACGAGTTTCTCCCTTTACATTACCTACTACCATACAGTCCCTCTGTCATGCTCATGTCGTGCATTATTGACTTTTCACAGAGTTAAAAGATCAGTCAAAAAAGATGAAGAAGCTATATTGATTGCTAATACAATGAATAGGTCCCATTCACCTTTTTAATATAAATTGTTGGTGTGAATCATTTGATGGAACGCATAAACTTAATTATTTGTAACCCTTTAAAGATCATCGGCTAATAACTCTCATCAAGATAATCTTAATAACGTTTTTGATATCTAATAATCTTGATAATTCCAATATACAAAGATAAGAAAGTAAAGCACTATATATATCTTATTAGATAATCTTGTCCAAATAAGATGACAATCATGAACGATATCTCAAAAGTCCAACATATGGAATGAAGCTATCCTCAACAACCATAGATGTTAAAATATCTACATACAATCAAATCACAAGTGAAGTGATCATCAAGGAAGAGAGGAAGTACCAATGGCCTAATCTAAGAAGAAGACGATGTGTAGGCCATTCTTTTGGTGTTGGACTGTATGAGATGGGAGATAGATTCCCGCACAAAATGCTGAAAAGACTTGACGTGCATCTTAAATTTGTACACATAATGGGCCTAAAAACGAAGGGGGAAAAAAGTGAGTGGGATAGGTTTTTCAGGTAAATCTTATCACATTTACTTTGGTAAATTTTATAGTAAGTTCCCCCTTAACATGTTTCACCTGTACAAAAGATTGGCTCAAATGCTTGAGGTTTAATTAGTTACTTATCCTTTTGCTTACTTTATTGCTTTACACATGTGAGTAAGATTACTGATACTTTAATTAAATTTACCAAGCAAAAATGGCCGCGTGATCTCATATAGAGCATTACCAGCTAACAACCCTCCTTTTGTCTTTTCCGTCGGCCTTCTGCCTTTTTTTATTCTTTTCTTTTTTATTTGAAAAAAGACACATTTGAACCAAATCTCTTTCAAAGGTAAATACATAACACCAAATATTCAAATCTTTTAATCCATTTCGATTTCATAAATTTTCATATACTAATAGAAATGAGATCGATAATAACAATCATATAATTAATGAAAAGGTGCAACTTACACATGACTTGTTACTAACAATTTGGATTTAAACTTGTATATATATATTGCATGGTTTATATATATTTGTTAAGTCACTAATATTATTGACAATGAGATAATGGAAACTTTTATAAGAACTCAAAAATTCTCATTACTAGTAATTTAATTTGAATTTAAATAGTTAAGGTGTTGATAATTTTTATATCTCAAAAGTTGATGGATTAGTTTTATTTGATCCCAAAATGTTACAATTGACATCAAAACGTGTGTTAATTCAATATGCGATTAGGTTGTGTTGTGTAATTTTCCGCATTAAAAATTTCAATAAAGAGATTGCGATACTCATTTTACGTTAAATAAAAATATTATTAAAACTCTTGAACTCAAATTTTGAGAGGTTATTATTATCGATTACATCAAAACACTTGCTCACTTTGTACATTCAAGGATTTCTGCCCCTCATTAGCTCAGTCTCCTCTGATATTTCTGTTTAAAATGTAGTATATATCTTATTAGTTCTATTAACCCTTCACTTCATTCTCTAGTTACTTACCATTGTACCTAATACCCTTGGTTTTTACATTGTTTTCCACCGTATTTAAAAAATTTCTCCCACTTTGACATGTACAAGCCCATTTTCCATATGTCTTGTCACATGAACTGAGCTCCCTAAACACTAAAGAAAACAATAGCATTGTAACAAGAAAGGCAGTTCATGCTAAAAATGGAAAAAAAACTATAGCCAAAGGGAAGTAGAAGCTATGTGCAAGTTTTACCCAATTAGGTTGGCCCAACCCATTGGCCATAGGTCATTTGAGAACAGGTAATTTCCTCAAAAGCCTTCCGTTTTCAACGTATATATCCTAGTAATAATTTTGGACACCAATGTATTATCAGATTCTCCCACCGAGCCAGAGAGAAAAGATGTATTTAATTGGAATGGGGTAGAGATGCCGCAGCTTGATGGGGATTACATTGCCTAATCTCTTAGTCAACTAGGACTTTTAGTTCTGTTTTACCAAAAATAACTTGCAATATCGAAAATAGAACATTTTCTTGATAATTTCCTATTAGATTACCTAGTAGGTCTGTCACACCCCAAATTCAAGATTTTGAGACTTAACAGACACCACATACTTATGAGATGAATCCCATAAGCATGTAAGGCAACAATATCATATTAAACTAAATGTAATAACTCTAAAATTTCTTTAAATTTTTACACTTTACAAAATCTCAAATCTTCAAATAATACAATATATATGTGTGTGTGTGTGTGCGTGTATATATATAATCCTACAAAAGGTACAAATTTCTCATTTAGCTGTCATATCTTTACAAACTAAAATCCTAATACTTATATCAAAACTTATAAATATCAAAAGACATGTAATAATCTTGCTCTCATCGAATAAGTCTAATCCCCAGACATGAATACGTGTTGAAATCTAAGAATGAGTACAACCACTCAGCAAGTAACTGACATCCCTTCAGCCGAGTTAAACATGTTCAAAACATTTAGGCCAAAATTACTAATATATATATAGATATCAAAACAAAATTTTTGGGTAATCTCATTCAAAGTATATATTTCAAAATTTCATTTTTGAAGTACAAAAACAAACATGATTTCGTTTTAGATAACATATCTAACACAATTTCGAAACTTACAGATAATAAAACAAAACATAATTTCACACTGATTTTAGATTTTTATTGGTCTTCTGTAACATACTATGGTCATACTTAACCTTTACAGCATAAGTCATAATCATAACAGAAACCATAATTAACCCCAATGGCATGGGTCATAATCATATCGAAACCACAATTAACCCCAGTGGCATGGGTCATAAGTATATCGAAACCAACTATTGACTGTTTTGAACAGATATCACAAATACCATTATTCTGTAACCGGTGGTGCGGTTGTAAGATCGATATCTAATTAAATAATACATGTCAACATGACCAACGTTTAACCCCCATTAGCAGGATCATAACATAGTCATACTAGGAGATAAAAAATATATTTTATGATTATCTAAATTCACAAAATGATAATATTCACTTTCACAAAACACATATCGTGCACATCAAAAACATATTTATTTTAAACTAAATATTTACATATGTAATCACAAAATAATCATATATGCATATGTTAGACAAAAATCATATTCATATTTCAAAATTAAAAAAATCATATTTTGTAAAAATTTACATTCTAAAATCCAATATACGAAAATCATATATATATATTTTGCATGCTCAACCCGATTTTTACAAACTATAGGACAAAACATATTATACATAATATATAAAATTCAATTTCACATTGAGACTAATTTTTAAGATGTAAAAATACCAAAGGAATATCAATCACTTACTTGACTTTGTCAATTTCACTTTAAGTAGCAAATCAGAAAATCTTTCTAGTTGCTTAATATTTCAAAAAATATATATACAAATATCAAAACTGAATTTGTAAATGAATTTGACAAGCAACTTTCTATTGATCATCCTAAGCATTTAGAGTGTATAACAACCTCTATTGCAATTTAAAAACATTTTCAATTAATAAGGTAATATTTTTTTTGAGTTAATAAAAATCAAATAAAATTGAAAATTGAACTTAAATCATCAAATTAGTAAAGATTTTAATTTTTGATAGAAAAATAACACTAATTTCATTCATGAAAATCATATTTATAATTTTCCATTAATTTTTGATATTTTAATAAAATCTACTAATTCAATAAATAAATTTATAAAATATAAAGATATATACTTTTAGATATAAAAATATAGTAGAAATCACATATCCGATATTTATGAAGTTTACAACAAAATTTATCACATATTAATTAAAATCGAATTTAAAAAAAATAAAAAAATTTCTGTTTTCTAAAATTTTCAAAATCTAGATGGCTATTTGGCCTATTTTGAGCTCTTATGACTCTTAACCGAATTATTTCTAGTGATAAAATCAACATCAATTTGAAATATTCATACCATACTACAATACCAAAATTTGTTTCGATTAAAAAGAACATAAAATTCTCAAGTTTCGAAAGTCAAAAGTCTAGAAATTGTCACAGAAATACCCAGATTTCTGAGTTTCCAATATCAACGAACCTAATTTAAGGTTTTAATTCTCTTAACACAGAAAGTCCCTAACCGGGTCATTGATGCCAAGTTAAACATCTCATTTCATACTACAAAAGCCCTCAAAGAAATGATCAAAAATGTTACCGAAATATGAAGTTCCAGTTACCTAAAGTTGGGTCGTCAGAACTGTTGAAAACTAGGTTTCTAGTCAATTTCAAAAATCTATATCTTCTTAACCATAAAGCCAAACTAGATGTTACAAAATTTGTATCTTCCTAACCGCAAAGCCAAACGAGATGCTGTAAAAACTATTGAAAAGATTTTTTCAAGACCTTTTCATTGGTACCCATCATGCCATCGGAAAGTTACCGAAATAGTACCGAATTTGAAAAAAAGTTAAAGAAATAAACTAAAGTTAAAACTTAATCATACCTTACTTTCTTGAATAGATTTTTTTTTCTTTTTCTGCCTTCTTCTTCTCTAGGATTAGTTTCTCCCAAATGATTTTTTTTTGTATTTTTTTTCCTTTAAATGTACTAATAAAAACTAATTTTAACTTCCTCGTATGTGATAAAATAATTGACCTTACCACTTTTCCTTTAAATATGTAAACTGTTTTTATTTAAATGTGCCTTACTGATATTCTTTTTTTAAAAACTAATTTAGATAAAACTAATTGATTTTTTTTAAAAAAATGTGATAAGATATAATTGACTTTTTTTTTAACATGATAATGTAATCTAACTCCAATTAAAATAAACCACTCTATTTACTTAAAGGTCCTTAATATTCAACTATTTTATTATAAACCCAAATATTTTATAAGTAATTTCAATAAAACCTGTTTATCAAATTTAGGATTTTGTAAATATATTAATGTAATCGTAATTTTTGAGTTGGGGTATTACAAGGTCAGAAAGCAAATGACAAATTTTCTTTTCGGAATCCTCAAGGAGAATCTTTTGCACCAAGAAAGAAAAGAGTAAGAAAATGTCAATAGCTTAATGACAGGAGAAACGAAGGGAAAATGTCGAGTAGTTACCTACGAAGGACCTCCTCCCACGTTGACTTTGAAATGATTTCTCGTGAATAAGAACAACTTGTAAAAATGCAGCATTTCTTTCCAAGTTAAGAGTTCCATAGTCCTCTCCGGTCACTTCCTACAGCCAAGTGCCGATTAGAGACATAAGTTGTAAGCTGCCCCATGCGCCACTCAAAAATCATATGGGCGTGGAAATGGTTGGCCCCTGCTGTAGTAACCAAGTAAATGGAGAAAACTCTCATCAAGTTGTCAGGGTCATGGAGGCTGCAGACATGGATGAAACCTCTCATCAAGTTATCAGAACCATGGAAGCAAAAATCAATCAACCACCGAAGTTGTTGAATAAATATGCTGGTAACAAGTCTTGCTGCATCTTCAGAGTCCCTGAAAGCCTCGCCCAAATCAATGAAAAGGCCTACCAACCCCATATCATTTCCATTGGTCCTTATCACCATGGAAAAGAACATCTCAAGATGATGCAAGAGCACAAATGGAGATTTCTTGGTTCCCTCCTTCATCGAATACGGCGACACAACGTTGGCCTCTTTAACCTCTTCCAAGCCATAAAACAAATGGAGGACAGTATAAGGGAGTGCTACTCTGAGACAATTGGAATGGACAGCCATGGTCTGATTGAGATGATGGTGCTTGACGGATGTTTCATTATCGAGCTGTTTTGCATAGTTGGCAGGTTAGCAGAGACTAATCTTGATGACCCCATCTTCAATATACAATGGATTTTGAGTTTCCTTATGCGAGATCTTCTTAGGCTAGAAAACCAAAACCCGTTCTTTGTGCTTCGAACTTTGTTTGAACTAACAGTATTGGGTTCGCGCCAGGAACACATTCCCTCCTTAGTTCGGCTTACCCTAGGATTTTTCAATTACATGGCACAAAGACCTATCGAAGTCCTGGAGAAGCATAACAATCTTACTGGACGACATTTACTTGATCTGTTTCGCATGAGTTTTCTCCCACCTTCCTCTGAAGAAGCGTCAAGAAATAGTAATTCATCCGAAGAAGTATCAAGAAATAGTACTTCCATTGAAGAAACATCAAGAAAGAGCAGTTCGACTGAAGAAACGTCGACATTCCTTCAATTGATCCCGTCTGCCAGAAAGCTACATCTAGCAGGAATTCAATTCAAGCTAGGGAAGGGTGACAGCTTCTTAGACGTTAGATTCAGCAATGGGGTGCTTCAAATCCCACTTTTGACAATAGATGATTTTACAAGCTCGGTCTTCCTCAATTGTGTTGCTTTTGAGCAATGTTACAACCACCGCTCAAACCACATAACAACGTATGCAACCTTCATGGGATGCTTAATCAACACACCCAGCGATGCAGGATTTCTCCGTGATCACAAAATAATCGAAAACTATTTCGGAACGGACGAGGAAATTGCTCGTTTCTTTAACAATGTAGGCAAAGACGTGGCGTTTGATATAGAGAAGAGCTATCTGTCGAAGCTTTTTCAGGATGTGAATGAGTATTACAGGAACGATTGGCATGTCCGATGGGCAGGATTCAAGCACACTTACTTTGACACCCCGTGGTCATTCATGTCAGCCTTAGCTGCCCTCATCCTCCTAATATTCACCATGATTCAGGCCTTCTTTGCTATCTATGCATATATCCGTCCTCTAAAGAACCCAAAATAAATACATAAATTCAGGTACAAGTTTTTGGAGATATTTGTAGCAAATTGTAAATTTCATAATTGAAGTTTTATTACATCGTAAAATCGCATTGTATCAGTAGAACATTTTCTCGTTGTAATAATGATATCAAAGAAATTCTCAACCAACAAGATAACAAAGCTTGGAACTCTTCTTTGGCTTGATATCTAGTGTAAAAGGTCTTAAGTTCCAACATGCACATAATTTATCTGTTGGATTTGTGGGTTAAGAAAAGGAGAGAAGTAGTCGCCACAACATTGCCCTGCCACTACCCCTGTTGGCCTGTTTTCGCCTTAGTATTGTTTTCAAGCCACCAGGTTCCTTAACCAAGGTCCAAGGATACTCCTCAGAATTGTTGTGAAACAAAAGAAAGAAAGAAAACAAAGAAACCAGCCGTTGTTTTGGTACAATGAAACAGGGACTAACAGAGCGGTTCCATTTAGGCTAAACTCACATCAACACTTTTCATTCCAAGTAATACAATATATACAATGAGTCATTAAGAGCATAAACAAGAGATTACACTTGTTAAAACTATCTAAACAAGTGTTGTATCAGATTGAGAGTCTCTCATGCAAAGTAGCACGTAGAAGATAGAGCATCCTCATGTTAAACAGGTAAGTAGTCATCCGTCATTGGTAGTCAAAAGCACAAAGTCAGCAAGCATTACAGTCAACAAGAATGAGGCGATGCCAAATTCCTCCAAAGAAAAATGACAATCGTTAGGAAGTGGAGAAGACAAGTAGTAATCACTGACTTATTCAAAGTAAAATCTTTTGACTGAGGACGAGGACAATTGCAAGATGGAGAAGGGCCCTACAAGTAACGAGCTCTAGCCATCGATTATTTTAATTTTATTTTATTTTGGCAAAGTGAATTCGAGTTTTGAGCAAGGAAATGCATCAGTCATTAAACTTAATCCTTGGTGCTGCTTCATCAATAATTAATTTTAAATGTAATATTAGAAAAATATACTGACATCATATATATTAACGTTCTTGTAAAGAATACATTTGATAAGAATCAATAGATTCATTTACACTTCATTTGAAAAGTCAAATGGGAATGAATATTCAAAAAAGATTATAAAGTTGCTTTGAAGCTACTATATATGGCTCGCTTCAACCATGGTTTAGGTGGGAAATTTAAGTTAACCACTTGGACTGATGACCATGAAGTTGGTGATTAATTAATATCTGTCAAACTCGATTTGTTCATGAGCTATCTGAATGATTTCCAAGAAATTTCTGAGTATAAACATCAAATCCCAATCTCATATGAGGAAGACTATGTAAAAAAAAAAAAAATGGAGCCTTGATTAAACAACTTCAAGTTGTGCTAAAATTAAGAATGTTGACCTGGTTAGCATGATTTTGTTAAGTAGCTGGTAAGCTATAGAGCAATAGCAGTTGTACTTCAAGTCATGCCAGCCTCTTGAGCAGATAATTCTCGACTTCACAGCTGAAGTAATAAAGTTTATACATATTATGTCAAATCCTTGGTGTCATGATGGGAAATCTTCTCCAAATTCATGCCATCCAGTGATGGAAAACAGGCAAGACCTCCTTCTGGGGTGGTTCAAGAAACTCAATGTTGATGACAAGGAAGAGCTTATTAGAGAACTGTCGACCAAAGTGCAAGGCATTTCGATGGAGAAACTCCCAAGTGAAGGGGAAGAAGATTTCAAATCAAGGCATTTCCAAGAACTCTTGAAGAAACTTTCTTCCAATTCCAAGAGAAGTGTTGGGTACAAAATTCTCAAGGCATACCTCAGAGTTTATCATCGTTCTCCCAATTTGTACAAAAAGAGCCACCAACTCCTCCCATTAGATGAACATGAAGAGCATTTCTTCCAAGCGAAATCAATAGATTCAAGACAAGGATTACCTGGTCTGCAGAAGCAAGCTTCAACATCAGATGAGGACTCTTCACTCAAACCTGAGCTATTCAAGATTAAAACACTGCACATAACAGGAGGAAGACCACAAGGTGGACCAGGTTCTAGTGATCAACAGAGGTTATCATAACCAATTAAAAAGGTTAATGGAAAAGCCTCCATGATTTCAGTACTACTTTAGAAAATGCCAAAGTCCCCAACTATCCGATTGTCTGATTATTCACAGAAAATAATTTTTCATAAATTTAGTGATTAATTTAATACACCCATGTTATTTCTAGGTGCCAAGTAGTGATATTTTTATTTTGTTAATCAATGTTGAATATTCCAATTGCTGGTGTTGCCATTTTCTACTTCTACTGTGATAGAAATAAGCAACTAAACTTTAGATATGGTGTGTAATACCCTTACGTCATGTTTGGTTAGCCATTCCCCCTCTATTCCTTATCAAAGTTTCTCCCCTCATTTGGTTGGCCTTTGGGGAAGGAATATTCATTCCATCCTCAAAATTTGACAAAAGCTTGGAATAGCTAATACCACCATCTCTCATGGTATTAACTATTTCACACTCATTAGAATAAAGTCCAAACATTTTGGACTAAAATGTCCTTATTTAATTTTAAAAATTACAAATTTAAACTTATAAAATTAACATTTTAAATTATAAATTAAAAAACTATTAATATTTTCATATTTTAATTATAATATATTTAAATTATAAATAAAATATTAATATTTTAAAATATTATTTTTTAAATTATTAAGTGAAAATATAATTAAAAATGAAAAATGCAAATAGAGAAAAAATGAATCTTATTATAATAAAAAGTTTAAGTTATTAATTATATATTATAAAATATTTTAAATTTAAAAATTAATTAAAAGTATTAATATTTTAA